>NC_056743.1:1106582131-1106589631 GCF_019279795.1 Protopterus annectens | reverse complement strand
AGAAAGACAGAAACACATACTGTCACCAAGTCAGAAGTCAACATTCCACAAGGGTACCTTAGAACTCACAAATCAGAAACTACTGAAAAAAAGATAATAGATTGCATGAGACCAAATAATAATAATAATAGTAATAATAATAAATGATGCTCATTTATCAAGCTAAATGATCTGTTTTAATAAGACCCATAAGACAGCTATGGTAATATTACAATGAATCATTTTATAAAGGCATAGATCAATTGTGAATACAGATAGAAAAATCTAGATAAGAATGGCAAATATATAAATACATGTACAAGATGAGATAAGCAGGGTCACACAACTTTTTGAGATATATAACACACAGATTTAAACCACAGAGAACAAACTGTTGATGCAAATGTCAGAAGCCTAATTATAAAACAGATTCAAAAGAAACAGCTGCAGAAAAAACTATCAAAGAATATTACAAACATTAATACAGAAACTTGTCTTGGTTCTCAAGTCTTCACATTACTTAAGAAGAGACTTTTCTCTTCTATGCCTAATATCTACTGCAATGCACATCTAATTATAACCACAGATCCCTCCAAACTACCGCTGTTTCCCTGTAAACTCCTGGTATAAGACTGTACTGCGCTGACTGCACCTTCTCTGTACAGGCTCTTCTGAAGTGGGAATCTTTTCCCGTGTACCATAAGAAACTTTCTTCCTATACTTCATTCAGAAACAAATCAATAACAGTTCTTCTTCAAAGATGTATCCTGCAAATGCTATAACCAGCTGCCTGCGTCTTGATTTGCTTCCACATACAAGACTTTCTACCCTATCCACATATCATTTACAGCCACTTCATAATCATTACCTCTATATTCTGTTTCTGTTTCTCTTATCCGTCTTCCTCACTTTCTCTTCCACTATCTATTATGGTACCTTTCCCCATTGGCACTACTATTACTGTTAGTTAATATTATTAGTTATTTATTCTATGAACATTTGCCCTATACGGATGTATTAAATTGACATTAGTTTGCTTTATTATTGCATTGTTTTTATTCATTCTGTGTAATCAACTTACTATCCCAGCTACCAAATTCAAATAAAATAAAATAAAACAGTATAAAATAAAATTAAATTAAATTAAATAAATAAATAATTAAAAATACTAGATGCTAAAGTAGAAATGCAAACAGGACACTGATAAACTCATATGTTAAAATATAGGTGGTAGAAATAACAGATGTAATTATTTAAATACACACATATCTATATTTATAGGGTCATAGGTTTGTACTAAGCTATCAGCCCTAGGGCCTATACAAGCCTAGCCATAATTCCCTGGCTATTTCTTCCCACAGTATTTACTTCCCTGGACCCCTGTCTAGCAGGGTGACTTGACATGATCCCTGGGGTGAATTTCCTATCTCCCATCCAGTCATCAAGGTTCCTTGAGCTTGAGCCCATGGCTCTGGCACCAAGCATTTGTTTGTGTAAGGCCCTTTTGCAGAATATCCACATCATTTGGGGATTCAATAATGGCTCCCAGTTTGCAGTCATCCGTGAGCTTTGTTAGCCAGAGTCCCTTAGTATTGGCCTGTACTTCATAGAAGTAGATGCCAAACAAGAGCGGTCCCAGGACTGAACCCTGAGGTACTCCACTTGTCACTTGTCTGGAGCTGGATTTGGAGTTGGCTACTTTTACAGTATGGGTTCTGTCAGTAAGCTAGTTGGCAACCCATCGAGTGACATAGGGATTAATCCCCAGCTTAGTAAGTTTATCTATGATTCCATAGTGGGGGATGGTATCAAAGGCTTTGGCAAGGTCCAGATAGGCTGTGTGGACCTCCTTACCCTTGTCCATGGCTCTGGAGACTGATTCAAAGAAGTCAATCAGGTTCAGGAGACAAGATTGGCCCTTCATGAACCCATACTGCATGGGGTCCAGTGTTTGAAGGTTGCCAATGTCTTTGTTTATAAGTTCCATGATAATACGTTCCATGGCCTTGCAGATCAGGCTAATCAGACTGATGGGGCAGTAATTCCCGGGATCCAAGGTGGATCCCCCTTGTGGAGTGGGATAACTGTAGCTGTGCACCACTCAGTGGGCACGAAGCCTGAGTTGAGGCTATGATTAAACATGACACTTAGGTGAGGTGCCAGTTCATTTTGTAGTTCATGTAGTACACAGCCTGGGATGTTGTCTGGTCCCATGGATGCTGTATTCTTAGCTTTGGAGAATGCATTTTTTACCTGTGTGGATGTTATTACTGGAATTTGGAAATCTTTCAGTATTGAGATGGGCCCTTTAGGGGTAAGAGAGGAGTGAAGTTTGCACTGAATCGATCTGCCAGGATATTGGCAATATCCTTGGGATCAGTATATTTAATGCCATTCTGTTGTAGCTCAGAGCTGATCTAAGCATTGCCATTTAGCTTCTTGACATAGCTATAGAATGCCTTGCGGTTTTCTTTGGAATCTTTGGCAATTTTATTTTCGTAACTAGCTTTGGAGGATTTTATGAGGGATCTCAGCTTCTTACTGAGGCTGGTAAGGGAGGTTTTTGCATCCTGGGATTTTCCTCTTTTCTGCAACAGTTTCTTCCTTTTGCTGTAAAGTTTGTTTATGGCAAGGGACCACCAGATTGGCTTCCTTTTTTTGGAGGAGAGCGTCTTGGTTTATTGGGTATGGCACGATTCATGCACGAGTGGATGTGCTAGTACAGTGCCTTAGTGTAGGCTTCAGCAGTCGAACTTTCAGTTCCCGTCTGCATGGGTGTTATGAGGTTTGTCAACTTCTGACTTGAGTAGCATGAAGCTGGCTTTGGAGAAGTTTTTACGGAGGTTTCCTTACTGGGGTTGGGGTGGGATGTGGATGTCAAGGGTGATTAGCTTATGGTCAGATCTGACCATAAGATTGGGAGGGTTGTGAGGGCGGCCTAATGGTTAAGGTGTTTGCCTTACAAACACAAGGTGCACGGTTTGAGTCTCACAAGGGATAATTGACTAGGCTTCAAATGGCTCGCAAGAGCAGTTAGCTTAGTACTAATCTATGAACTATGAACTGACCAAAGAGGGGGTGACCATAGGTGCGGAGCATTGATTTCCCATGTTGGTAATGACCAGGTCTAGGAAATTGGAACCCCTGGTGGGACTAAGGATTAGTTGATCCAAGGCGTTGGAATTTATGAATTCCAAGAACCGTTGGGCAAAGGTGTTGGTACATGAGTAGTTTTCCCAGTTAATGGAAGGGTAGTTGAAATCACCCAGTATTAGGGTGTTTGGTTGTATCTTAATATTTTCCAGTATGTTTAGAAAGGTGTAGTGAGAATCTTGGGGTATGGTGGGGGATCTGTAGCAAAGCTACAATTTGGATTGCAGTCTTACCTAGTGTTAGTTTCACCTGGAGAATTTCAGATGCATTGTGTTGGGCAACTGGCCTGGTGTTGTGAATATCCTTGGTGAATATGGACACTACTTCACCTTTAGTGTTTTGGTCCTGGTTTGGTGGCCGAAACGCATGGTAAGAGCTGTAGCTTGGTATTGCAGGGGTGCTCTCTGGAGCCTTGAACCAGGTCTCAGTTACTGCACTGTTACATGGATTAAAGGATTTTTATACTATTCTACTACGTTTATTTGCCTGTTTCAAGGATTGCTGACTGTGTTTTTTTGATTATTTAGCTGCATCGTGGTAGTGACCAGGTTACTGTGTTTTGCTATTGTTACTGCACAGATACTGATGTTCTCCATTTTTAGGAATGCCTCGAGAGAGTGCGTTTTGAGGTTTAGACTTCTAGCATTGAGTAGCATTACCTTCAGATTTTGCATGCTTGTAGCTGTTACGGTGGTGGTTTTGTCCTTTGAACTTTGCCTAAAAAAGGCACTATAGGGGTGGCAAGAGCCTTAGCCAGTAACCTGAATTCCCGGGTCGACAGGTGCAGACCATCTCTGGCAAAGCATCATGGTCTGTCGATCATGTTGTCCCAGGCAGACAAATACTGGATCCCCTTTGAATGACACCAGAAGCTTAGCCAATTGTTGAAGTCAGTCATTTGTCCTTATACTGTGGTATTTTTCTGGGCAAAGGCAGGATGCTACTCAGGGCTAGGGTCATACCTGCCTTGGCCACATGATCCGTGAGCTCTTCCATGTCTCTTTTCATGTAGTCCAGGGAGGTATGTCTCAAGTCATTCACTCCAACATGGACAATGAAAGAGTCATATTTGTGCTTGTTGTGGAGTGACTTGAGTGCATGTGTTATGTGGCGGATCCTGGGACCCGACAGACAGCTGACTGTAATTTTCTCCTTGTTCGGCCTGGTGAGTGGGACATCAGTGTGCCTGACTATAGAGTCACCTATGACTAAAGTGTTGGGTACGATGAATTGCCTTAGGGGCTGTTGTTGGGTGGCATACTACTGCTGTGAGCTATGTGACACTTTGGTTGTGATTGGTGTTTGTTTGCATTTCAGCTTCGGAGGTCCTTGTTGCTTGGGCAGGTTACTGTTAAGGGCCTCCATATGTATGGGTTTAGTGTTGCTATGTGTGGGTGTTGGTGGTGTGGGTTTAGAAGGGTTATGTGTTGCTTGAGGTGTAGTGCGGGTGTTAACCTTCTCCTCTTGACTGTCTAGCACAATCTTGGGTGGAGAGAGCTTTGCTTCCAGTTTGGCTATGTAAGTGCATCTCTCGCAGGTTGTAGTGTTGGATGGTAGGAGGAGAGGGTTGTCTGTGTACATAAGGCAATTGCTGCATTGCCCTCATATGCCCAGATTCACCAGGAGGACAGGAGAAATCACCGGAAGCTGATCCTTGGACATGTCTGGTTTGGTGATTTTTTTTTTTGTAAAGTACAATAGCTGTTTTCCCTTATCTTAGCAAGGTAATTTGCAATTATAGGCTGTTTAGTGCCTACGATTAATTTCTCCTTATTAACAAGGAGAGTTGAGTGCTTGTATCAGTTTAAGACTTCATAGTGCTTTCCAGCAGGTTTTAAAGCAAGTGCTAGTCACAGGGATGCTTAAAGGTAAGATGAAAAAAATGTTTTTATCCTAAACACTGCAGTGTGCACTAGAGGAGTTAGATGTGAAAGTAGGTAACTTAAGTTTTACCTGTCTAAAAAGTTAAGTTTTAGTGGAGAGTCACTATTTTTAAAACAGCAAGATAGATTGAAAGGGGGGGTGGTCACTTCTGTGTTATGGTACCATGGAATACAGTAGGATGGCCAATACATTTAGCTAGTTGAAGGGGAGTGATTTCACAAAATGATAATTTTGTGCTTACTCACACAAGCCAGTAAAAACAGAGAGGAAATGAGATATATGGTCAAATTAACATAAGGGGAAGGCAATTAGAAAGACAGTGGTGTTTAAGAACACTACAGTAACCGTGTAGGAGGGTGGGGAAAAAATTTCTGCCTGACTTACAAGACACTGAGCTGTGGTCTCTTTTCAAGTTTTAATATGCAGTTAAAAGCAGAATACAAGTAAAACACAAGGTAAATAAAACATGCAGACATATTTATATTTAAATGCACACATATTTATATTTATGTATGCATTTAAGACTGTATCTATATTTACGTATTGATGTATACATGTGACTATTTAAATGCACACCTATCTATATTTATGTATGGGTGTATACATGCAACCATTTAAATGCACACATATCTATATTTATGTATGGATGCATGCATGCAACTATTTAAATGCATGCATACCTATATATATATATATATATATATATATATATATATAAATCTATCTATCTATATATATATATAAAATCTATCTATCTATATATATATATATATATATATATATACATGTAACTATTTAAATGCGCACATATCTATATTTATGCATGGATGCATGCATGTAACTATTTAAATGCATGCATATATATATATATATATATATATATATATATATATATATATATATATAGATATAGATATATGGATGTATACATGTAACTATTTAAATGCATGCATATCTATATTTATGTATGGATGTATACATGTAACTCTATCTATGGGTTCACCAATATATACAGAGAATTCACCATAGATAATTGACACAGGCACTGAACGGCATGCTAGTATAAGATCATTTGCACAGCTGGGAACGGATTATATCCTTTTCATACTACTGTGAGCTCTCAAGCGTCGGTATACATAGTTAGCATGGGATATGGTGGGGGCACAGCATTCACATGGGGAGCAAAGGTGAACTTGCCCTCATGGAAAAATGTGAGTTTTTGATTTGCATGTTCTGAGATCATATCCCTGAGTATGCACACTTTACTGTTGATCGTTTGACATTCATGATTTTCCGCATCTAATGTTTATAAATATGTGTGTGTGTGTGTGTTTTTGTTGATGTATATATCAATGCATATATACACACACACATACACACACAATCTTTTCTCTTTGTCGCTCTCTCTCTCCTTCCCTCTTTCTGGCCATGACTTGAGTAAGTACGCATTTTACAAAATCCTCTTGTTGTCTGGAAATCAGAAACACTCTAGATCACAAACACCTTCTTTCCTCAAACACCAGCTGCGTGAATGCTGGATAGATCTCTGTCTTACTGCTACAACACTGGCTAACCTATGCCCTCCTTTCACAAACAGCAGTGACTTATCTCATTACCCCTTTTCAACTGTAAATGTAACTAGTTCTGACTGTTCTCTAATTTAAAGCTACCACAGTTTCTTGAGAGGTGCCTTTAGAAGTTCCAGTTGCTCAACTTAACTCAAGAGTGCACACGCTGAAATCAATGGCTGCTTCTGGAACTTGTCAAGAGTTCAGGAAGTTATGAAATAGCTGTCTGAATGCTTGGCTGTTCCAGTAGTTTGCCACCACCCTCTTCAGTCAGCTAAGCACCTGGAACATCCGCATATTAGCACAACCACCCCCTGCTGTGCTGTATTACCACAGTCAATTAAATGTATGCAGCGAGCAAGTGAAGGAGGACGTACATAGAAGGTGTTAGCAGAGAAGCTAGAGTGTGAATGTTCTTAATAAATATACTTGAACTTATACTTGTTTAATTATTTTTGTTTGTATTTTTTACATACAGTAAACAAGTGAAAGCTGAGGCTCTCAGCCCCAGACCAGACATAATTACATATAACTGCACGTCTGCAGCTCATAGCCTTTTAATCCTATGGATGCTGGACTATCTGTTCCCGTACTGCATGGTACTGAGATGTGCACAGACAACATGCATTGGGTGACAGCGATAGGACACATATAAGTTAAAATACAGTATCAATAAATTAGCCTGGCAGACTAAAATATTTTAGTTGGTGAAAAACACTGGAAGCAGAAAATATCGAAAGTACATTTGACTGAAATGATTAAATGCTCATTTTTATAGTGTTTTTAAGTCGGAGTGTGCAAGAAAATAACTGACAGAAAAGGTTATAGTGGTTGGCATGCATGTGTGAATGTTCATAGGTTAGGGTTAGGATAAGGGTTAGGTAAGGCGATATGTTTGGTGTTTGTGTTTTGTGTC
>NC_056743.1:1106459631-1106577131 GCF_019279795.1 Protopterus annectens | reverse complement strand
GGGCATGGGTAGTTAACAGTGATATGTGGGTTGAGGTCTGTCCTGCTCTGACCTACACCAGGGACCCATGCTAATAGTGGAAGGGGTGTATGTGCCCCTGTTGGCTAGTATGTGCCTGCCATAAAACCCCAGCAGCCCTGGGGCAATAAACTAATGGCCAGCCAGTGTCTAGTTGCTCAACTTAGGTTACCTGGCATAGCTCTGTGGTGCAAAAGCTGGATATAAAACCAAATGACCTGCAAAACATGAACTGAGAATGACTATACTTACTGTTGATTCACTGACAGGATGCAACTTGGATGTGGATGACATGATGATACGGAGAAGGCTATACATCCTAAGAATCCAAGAGACAAGATGGAAGGGCAAGACAGCAAAGCCACTTGGCTTGAGATCCAGAATCTACTACTCAGGAGGAGGAGGACAGGCTAGAAATGGTATGAGAACTGTGGTGAGGGAGAGTATTCAGAAGGCAGTGAGGGATATCATCAGAATTAGTGACAGATTTATGGCAGTCAGACTCCAGTGTAATGATAGGGCAGTATTCATAATCTTAGCCTATGCCGTACAGCAGGGTTGTGATAGTGAGGAAAAAAGTGCATTCAGACAGCAGTTGCAGAACCTACTAGATAAAGCAGGGCAGCATGAATTAGTGTTGATAATAGGTGATTTGAATGCATATACCGGGACAGACAGAACAGGAAATGAGGACTGTCTGGGACCACATGGGTGGAGCAACAGGAATAAAGAATGAGAAGCCATTCTAAACTTCTGTCTGGCAAATGGCTTGATAGTCGCCAACACATGGTTCAGAAAGAGAGACAGTCACAAGTCACATACAAGAGTGACCAACATGCAACTCAGGTAGACTTCTTCCTAGTAAGGAAAGGGCGCTAATGTAGAATTAATGACTGCAAAATCATCACCAGTGAAACAGTCATCCCACAACATAAATCACTGGTTGCCACAATCAGCTGCAAGCAGTGGTCAGAGTAGGCTCTAAAGTCAACAAAGACCAGGCTGAAGACCTGGAAGTTGACTGGAGAGAAAGTACAACCATTCAAGGAACCCCAAGAAGAGGAGGAAGTAGTGGGAGATGAAAAAGAACGGCAGCACTGCAAAACAGCATGTGTGAGGACTATGGAAAAGATATGTGGTTGAGCCAGGTATGGAAATAAGGTGCATAAGGAAAGCTGGTGGTGGAATGCAGAAGTCCAGGAAGTCATGCAAAGAAAGAAGGAGTGCAGGAAAAAGTGGCAGATAGAAAAGACCTACCAGGCTAGGAAGGAATACTGCTTGGCTAACAAAGAAGCTAAGAAAGGAGTTGCAACAGCAAAGAACAGGGCATTGGAGGCACTCTACCAGTTTCTGGAAAGTGACACATTAGGTGGCACAAAGAAAATACATCAGGTTGCAAGGCAAAGACAAGATAAAGAAGATAGCCAGACACCCTTCATAAGGGATGCCAGCAACAACCTACTCACCAGTCTACAGGACATCAAAGGCAGATGGAAGAGTATTTCCAGCAGCTTCTGAAAGAATAAAACCCCACAGAAGCTGCACTGCCCCAGAAACAGCCTACAGTTAGAGAAGAAGAGGAGCCCACCCTAGAAGAAGTAAGAGCAGCACTAAGGAAAGTGAAGTCAGGGAAAGCAGCAGGCTCAGATGACATCATAGCAGATATGATAAAAATGCTGGCTGGGTGAGATAGGGGAGAAATGGCTCCTGAGGGTACTCTTATTAGTGTGGAGAGAAAGACATATCCCAGATAACTGCACACTCATGCCAGTGTTCAAGAACAAAGTGAACATCCACAACTGTGGGCAGAATAGAGGCATCAAACTCCAGTCACACTGCATGAAACCTTTGGAGACGGTGATTGATAAATGGATACGCAGAGTACTAGAATGGGAGATGAGCAGTTCGGATTCAGATCAGGATGCAGCACAACTGAGCCGATGTTTGCAGTGAGACTGATAGTTGAGAAGAAGCTAGAAATGAGGACAGTCCAACTGGGCATTCCCAGACTTGGACAAAGCATATGCCAAGATCCCAAGAAAACTGATTTTGGCAGTATTATGGTGGTTTGAAGTCCCAGAAACATTGGTAGAATTAGTGCAAGATATGTACAAGGACCCAATGACTCAACTATGAACAGTGTTCGGTCTCACAGAGGGGGTCCTAGTGGGAGTTTGTGTACACCAGGGTTCACCTCTGAGCCCACTGGCATTCATACTGATGACAGACTACATTAGCAAACAGGTTGAAGAGGACAGATCAACAAAGTTGCTGTATGCAGACAATGCGGCATTACAGGTAGACTCTGAGCAAGAACTTCAGCAAAGGATAGAGGAATGGAATGCTAAACTAAACACACATGGGATAAAACTAAGCACAGATAAGATAGCTGTAATAGCAGCAGATTGACGAAATCAGAAGAAGCTGACAACTGAGATAGAAGGGAAGATATTGGAACAGGTTAGTAGCTTCAAGTATCTGTGTGGGGTACTTGAGGAGAAGGGAAGTCTGAATGAAGAGGCCAAAGCTTGAATCAAAGGGACTGCAGCCAACTGGCATAGAGTTTTAGGTGTTGTCTATGACACAAGAATGCCAAGAAGTCAAAAGGTAAGGTTTACAAGACAGTGGTGTGACCAGTACTGCTTTATGGTACAAAAACCTGGGCAGTAAAGGCAGAGCAGATGATGAAGCTAGAGGTGATGGAAAGGAAATGCATGAGAAGGGTGGTAGGATGCTCAGTGTTGGACAGATGAAGAAATGAGGACACTAGAGCAGAAGCCAAAGTAGCTCCAATTGCAGAAAAGATCAAAGAGAACAGACTGCGGTGGTTCAGACACATTTATAGAAAAGCAGAAGACATTCTGCTGAAGAAGATTTGGGACAGACAGTAAGAAGGAAAGAGGAGATGAGAATGTCCATCAAAGAAGTGGTTAGATTGTGTGAAAGAAGATCTGCAATAGTCAGGTATGAGTGTCCAAGACAGGAGTGTGGTACTGAATCGAGAGAGATGGCGACAGTTAACACGATACCATGACCCCATGTAGAAAATGGGAAAGGGGGGGGCTGATGATGATAATGTAACTGGAAGAGTTTTCACACACACACACACACACACACACACACACACACACACACACACACACACACACACACACACACACACACACATACACACACAAATTTGTGTGTGTATGTTTATGAACATATGGCTGTATATCAGAAGTGTAAGATATGATAACGTGTGTCATGACACTTTGAAAAATAAACTGTCATTGAAGTAGGATAACAGGTAAATTCCAAAACTCACTGTTATACTTTTTAAGTATTTTCAAGGAAGGCTTCACCCACTGCCACAGCCCTACACCACATTTAATTACATATAGTAACTCCACAGGGCAGATCCCAAATGACTTGCTGTCAGTAAATGACCACAGGTCTTTGGGAATCTGGACCACAGTGTAAGTCTATTTACACTGAACTAAGTCTCTTCCACTGAGAGCAAGCCTATCAGAATCAGGACAGACTTACACTGAGAGCAACTCTTTTAACATCTGTCCCCAAGACTGCTGCACCTTGGAGTAAGGAGAACACTCTGAAATACCACCAACTTGGAGTTAGCGCACATTCCCCTATTCCTTCCTTTTATTTATTTTTTATTTTTGTAGCTTTGAGTATTACAGTTACCACTGCAAAATATTTGATGGACATTTATATATATAGATAAACATATATATGCAGGTACATACATAAAGAAAACAAAATGGAACTAAAACTTTGCTTAGTAACAATGGTTTGTGAAGTTTTCATCAAAGCTTTTTTTTTATTGGTCCCAAGCCTGAAATGTGATGATCAAGCCTCTTGCCCTGGCTTCCTACTGACTCATTTGTTCCCCAATGATTGAGAGATCTATAACCTATGCGTTCCCTTGTGGTGAGAGTTAAGGATTGGAAGTGGTACTGTCATCTGCAGTTGGGTCAGAAACATTTTACAGAATCTTAATTTTCCCAAGTATAGCCAGTTAGCATTTCTGGGGTTAGCATGCACTATGCATATTGCAGGGCTGCCACTCACTTTTGTATGTGATGTAAACCCATAGATTTCCCCAGCCTCTGGAACAAATGCTGCTATTGTTTCACCAGTCCCTACACATGAATGTGTATGGATAGCAGTGACTGGAAAGAAATGCAGTCCCTCCTCCATAAAGAGAGGATTGGGCAGCTTGTTCTCTGCACCTCAATAATCTACTCCAGCAGTGGGGCTTCTAATGAAACACAGGTTATTTCACATCTAGCACTCTGTTCCTCCCATCTATGCTATGGAGAAAATGATTTTAGCAAAGATTATACAGATTGTTATGTGGCAACATCTGGCCAGAAGTAACTACTCTTGAGTGAACATAAATGCCTTTCGGGGTATCATGACTGACATTTTGTCAGCTTTTCCAGAGAAAACAAATTTCATTGAGTTTGACAATAAACAAATATTTGTTTACCCTGAGTTACAGAAATAAAACTAATGTATTTGCTTGTTTGCTTACAAAAATAAACAATAAAAACTGTAGATAGGAATTCTTCACTTTTGCATAACAGAAAAGGAAAGCAGCCTTAATGAAATAGTTGTGTGCTTTAAATGGATTCCATATTACTTTTTAACAAAGCAACTTAAATTTTGCATCCGAGCCATGTCTCTTGAAACTTCTCAACATTCTTGACAGAAGCAGCTATAATGAGATTAGCAACAGCAAGTTAGTTACTTAACCAGATGTATATATGCATCTATATATAAATATATATATATATATATATATATATATATATATATATATATATATACACACATACACATACACACACACACACACACATATATATATATATTTATGTATATATATATATATATATATATATATATACATATATATATACATATATATACATATATATACATATATCATATGTATGGATCCCATGCAGAGGGTTGACTCACAGGAAAGTCAGACTTCATGTGTTCAAGACCTTATGATTGACTTTCTGAAACGTTGAAAGACAGAAAACAAAAATTTATGTTTTTGCAGAAGTCAAGCCCCCCCCCCTGCATCCCCTATATACCCTACAAAGGTTATGGACCAACTGTAACACTGCCCTACAGTGGGGAAAATAGTAAATTCCCTGATCTCCACTGTATTCTGATCCCTGATCTCCATTAAAACACTTCAACTTTCTGTTAAGTCAAATATATGGTCTTGACCATATGAATTTTAACTTTCTGTTGTCAAACTTCTGAACTGGACCCATACATATATCAAACCCCTAAAATGAAAAGAAGTACGATAAAGAACTATCTCCACACAGAAATAGTGGAGGATGCCCCAGTACCTAATGCAGCATGCAGCACACTACAGAAGTACGTAATATATGTCACAATTGTGACTAAGGAATATCCAAATGCAGATAGAAGTTAGAATTTTTCAGTCTGATAATGTGCTGCATTCTATAAGCAAAGCTTCCATGAAGTGTTTCACTGTGGGGTTGCTCAGGTGTTAGCATTGCTGTCTCATAGTTCTTAGTCACCGCAGTTCAAACTTCATATGGGGTAACTTATTAGTGAGGTCTACGTATTCTTCCTCTGCCTTTACGAGTTTTATTCTGAGTGCTTCAATTCCCTGCTAGATTCCTATGGTATTCTGTGTGTGATCTGATGAACTTTCACTTTGTTTTTAGGTGTATGTACCATGTGTATGTCCATTAGCACCATACAATGGTCTAGTACCCCCATCCTGGATTACTTAATGTCCCCAGTGCATGATTGGATACACTCCAGCTTCCTTGCACCCCTGAAATGGATTAAGTGGGTAATCTAAGAATTAATGTTTTGCTGTGATTTTCAAATAGTGATTTTTTTTTATTTTTTAGTGGGACCACCTAATTTACAAGTTAGTGTTATTACTATCAATCTAGGGCTAATGCTTACAACAATACACAACAAAGTGCAGATTTCCCAGGCAAAAATGCACTTTTAAGTAGCACATGATTGTTAAGGCAAAACTACAGCAAAGCACAGCTGGCAGCAAGGGGATTCAGTGAAAATGGTAAACAGAAAACTGTTATACATAGAAAAATACTGCATTGCTGTCTTACAAATATACTTGGAGCACATGACTTGCCATGGCTGTTTTCTACACATTGTCTGGACTCTTCTGTTGTAAATATTGTAGTACAAATTCAGAGTAAGATATGCAGTATAGCTAGCAGGATTCTTTTGATACAATAAATGCATTTCTTATTATCTAACATGGTTTACAACATTTTATTTTTGGTTATTATCTAACATGATGACAAGAAGCCAGTACATATCTGTATTTGTATTTCCTATGGAGTAAAGTGATTTGAAAAATTCAGTATGTAACCTCACTGGTTGTGCAGAGGGATAAACCCTTTAACTACGGTTCATGCCACCTGGGTTCAGTTAGTGGCACAGCTGCCTGACAGGCAGGAGGATGGACATGCCTACCCTAGGTGGGTGGAAACATGCCCAGCATCCCAATAGCAGAAGTTCTAATGGAGATTGCAGCTCAAAGAAAGCATACTCAGCTGGGGGGGGTAGAGAAGCATAAGCGATCTGTGGTCCCATCATGGGCAGTGATACATGTTCACAGCTACTCCAAATTACCTGCCTAAGTATTGTGATATTTGTGCAGTAGCAAATTGTATAATTATACATACTTAGCTGAATCACACATTAATCAAATGAGGTCACAAATGTCAGAGCACTGCAATTGCCCTGATATGTGTTGACCTCAGAGTTAATTATAATAGTTCTAGGGGTACACAGGGAGCATACCTCTCAACTGTCCAGATTTTCAAGGAATGTCCAGATTTTTGCCTCATATTTTTGGTCTGTAACTTATAACCTCTGTGGCTTTCTGGCAAATCACTGATGATTAAAGTCGCTAAATAATGACACATATTTGAGTTTCAGGTTTTATATTCTCCGGATAATACAAGATAACATAAAAACCTGTTGTCCTAGCAACATTCTAAGGTTATGTTAGCAATATTAAAATCTGTCCTTATTTTGGGCCTTTTGTTTCCCAATTATTTTAGGCTTTCTCCATATTTCTTAAACTAAGAGATTGAAAGGTATGAAAGGGAGAAATTCCCTCTTAGTGGTTTAACAAGATTGCCATCATCAATAATATATTTATAATTTCATAAAAAGTCATATTTAAAAGATTTATTTTGTTCAATAAGTTTACTGTTTTTGTAAATTGTAATGGATCTGATGGAAAATGCATTAATAGGCAGAAAAACAACAAATTGTCACACAGCAATATCTCTTCAAGTTAAGCTTCATCTTTTCGTAGATTTCTGCATTGAATTTCAACGTTTTACTGTTATGTGCTTTGTATGTCACTTACACTTCTATTCATACTAAATGAATCAGTTTTAAAAAACATAACTGATCTTACAAGAAAAAATGTCATGGATCATTCTGCAACATTGTTTTATATATGACAATGCAAGTACAATTCCACGTCTACTCTGTTAGCATTTTAAAAAACAAAAAGGAAAAAAAAAAAGAACAAAAATATTGTCAGCTGCTAATTAATTTCTGTGTCATTCTGGTGGGGTGGGGATTCGAAGAGATATCTCTGTGCTCTTGGCTAGGGTGGAGAAAGATGCATTAATTAATTAGGGAAGTGGTTCATTACCTCCTCACAAAGTGAAGTGAGCATCAATCACAGTGCTGACACTTATTTTTTGTGATGTTAATTAGCCGAGATATTAGGGACAAACTATTCCACCATTAGCATGCTGCACGTGCTCATTAACATTTAAGTATGGAGCTGTCCTCATTAAAGATGGACGGCTTGCTCTTCACAGAAGCCGGGCTCATGCCAGCCACAGAGGTGCTGCAAATGTCTTTCTATAAGCATTTTTATACATATTTATTTCTTTGCCTTAAATGCCCTTTTTTAAGCTGTGATCACATGCTTCCATCTCTGGCAGTCAGTTATGCATTTTGTTCTTTAGCACAAACATGTTGTAATGAAGCGGATTTACAAATGAAGGAAAGGCCACCTTGGCCCTAGACACAGCACAGTCATTAAAAAGTTTGCAAGCTTGCTCAAAGATTGTGACCACAGTAAAATGTAATACTAAAAACAGGATTTACATATGTTTCTTGCTATTAATCCACCCCCCAAAACAAAAAGATGTAATAATTTAAGTTTCAGTCATCCCATTATAAATGGCACATAAGTAAAAAAATGCTGTACACTGCAGTGATATGTATCTCAGAATTGTTACTGGACTAGTTTACACGGTATATTTCATTACCTTCATTTCCACATTATAATAAAAGGAAATAAATACAGAATTTCAATAATCTTCAACTGTTTAATGCAGATGCATCTTTCTATGCACAGATAAATGATATATGTATCTACTCCCTGTAATACTGCTTCTGGTTTAGCAATTTATAATAGCACTTTAAAACATGAAGAAAAAGAACAAAGTTTCTGTGTCTGTATTTCCTTTTTTTTTTTTTTTGCCCATGGATTTTTAAGTACAGGTAATAAAATATCCTGCTATCTAAAAACTATATCTTGGAATGCCTTTTCTCAGCCACAGTAATGTACTAACATTTTTATTAAAAGAAAAAGTAATGCCTGTGAGTCTTCCTGCTATACTAACTTGTGATGATAAAAATGAGAAATGTCTACAGCACTTGATAGACTGAGTTACTGAATGCAAATAACTAACTTTGCTATACTATCTGTAAACCCAGAATAAAGTACATTGCCTTATTGCAATACATATGTATCTTCCTGAGTGCTGTATTATTGTATTTATAGGCTTTCTTTTTCTGCAGGTGATTTAATTATATTTTGCTAGGCATAATGCTAAAGCAATGGAAATGTTACAGAAGGAAAGGGCGAAGTATAAAAGATAATAAAAGTGATAAGTAAGAGCTTTGGATAGCACAAGTAAGACAACAACTTAGAGTACAAACACACTAAGCTGCCTGCTGAAATAAAAATATTTAATCCTTTCGTCACATTTTGTGTGTGTCAGTTTGCTGGCAGCCAATCATATCAATAACACCTGGGATGTAGCAATCAGTGACAACCTGCAATGGTGGGTCAAAGACTAGAGGGCAGAGATGTTCATGCATGTAAGAGCATATAAGGAATTTTCTAGCTATGCAGTCATTTTGTAATAAAACATAAGCAGTCTGAGGCTGGCTCTGGGGCATACAGGGATAAAATCTTGACTATGTGCCAGATGACCTGTGAGGTTGGCTTTGTGGCATACAGGGATAAAGTCCTGATTATATCCCAGATGACCTGCGTTTGATTGGAAGTACAAAAAAGCTGAAAAAGCCAGCTGATGGTAGAGGGGAGCAGTATATGCCAATTGCCAACTATTCCATCCTGCTAGTAGAGAGTCATTTAAACCATGCTTAAGTTGAACCCCAAAGGAGTGTTGGGGTACAGGAGGCAGCATTATGAATTAAGTGACACCATAATGCATATTAGCTGGGGGATCATGGCAAGTGCTGCAGCATGTATGCACCTGCCACAGGTAAGACAGAATGTAGATGTCTCACCTGCTGCTGCTGGGGTAATTAGTTGTAAGAGGGGGTCCTACATGACTGGCTGACAGCATTCTCCCAGACTCCCCTGAAAAAGACAGAATCAGTTGTTGGACTCTTGCTTTGACTGGGGAACAAAAGATCTGAGCTCTCATTCCATAAGGAAACCAGTTGTTTGCAGGAAAAGGAGCTTGTGTTGAAGGTGTGGGTGAAAATATCAGAAATAGGTTGAATAACAAGAATAAGGAAATATTAATAAAACAGCATGAAATCCAACAGAAATAAAACATTTCCCCCTCCCAGAGTCAGACATTTTCTGCTTCAAACCATCAATATCAACTAATACAGTGTTGGTCTGTATTAGCATTTTTACAGGCCTAGAAATGTGGAGAATGTAATGCTTTCAGCTGTAATTCCATGAAATCCGTCCTGCTTTATTAGCTTTTTTTTTTTGGCTCTTATTAGGTATTCACACTGGATTACAAAGCAGAGCAATAAAGTTAAGTTAATCTGAGTTTAGCCCTCCTTTTCATTAAACTGTAAGACATAATTTACATATGTGTGCGTCAGTCTCGAGTGGCTAGGTTGGTTTATCCTAGCCCACCTAAACATATGAATATTCTCAAGCTGACTGTGCTGTGTTTGACCCTTTGCAACTCTCTTTTAATTTCTTTTTTTTTACTCAAACAATTTTTATTAAATTCTAAAAATAACAATAAATACAATACATTTATCTAATGAATAACCTATTATAATAAACTATATACAGTATGTACATTTGGCCTAAATGAGAGGAAGAACAATTCAAAGGAGAAAGGTAAGCATTAATAAGCATTTCTATTTCTTTTTCTTCTAGGTCAAAGAGATTGTGGTAGATTTTAGTGTTTCAATAAGAGTAAGAATTTTTTTCCAAGGGTTGTTAGTCCATTTTTTAGGAAAAATTCTTGTTTCCTTGACTTTTATTTCCAGTAGCACTGTTTCTTTTAGTAAAATCAAAAATTCTTCGATATTTGGTTCTGAGGAGGATTTCCATTTTCTTGTAATATATTTTCTAGCAACTGCTAGTATAGTCCAGATGAGATATAAGTTATTTTTACACATTTCATTTGTTTCAATAACATTCAAGAAAATCAAAGACTTAGTTAATACAAATGTATCTATGAATATAGCTTGAAGAAAAATTCTAATCTCCTCCCAATATTTTTTGATTTTGTTGCAATCATAAATTATATGGCTCCAATCAGCATCACAACTTAAAGAGCATCTCCAGCACGTAGCATTTCTGGAAGAATTTGTTTTAGCTATCTTATTAGGAGTATAAAAAGCTCTATGCAGGAATTTCCAAGTGAAAATCTTCCATGCTTGTAAATTAGAAGTTAATTTAATAGAGTACAACAACTTAGTTTTACTTTCAATAGATATATTAATTGTATGTCCCTTTGTGATAAAATTCCAGAATTATTGTTTATGTTAACTTTATAATTTATTAAAAATTGGTATAGTTTTGATGTTAAATTTGTCCAGTTAAAATTGTTATATATCATTTCCTGTATACAGAATATTAGTTTAGGTTCAGATTTGAAGGAAGAGGAGTTAATTATTCTGCATAGTTCCTGAGTATAAGATAAAATACTTTGAAGTATAAGCCATTCTGTGTTTGGAATACCAAATGTGTTTTTTAATTTCTTGAATATCTAGAACTAACAAACTCATTATACAGTGTTGCCAGCAAATGAGATTTTTTTTTGACTCCCAATTGTTAAATATACTTCTATGAATTTTGTTAGGGAAGTTTTTTGTAATTCTGAAGGGTATTAGTAATTCCCACCATAATGTTATGTCTATATTGGAATTGATAAAAGACCTAAATAAATTGTAAATGTAGTTTACTTAATTTAAATTAGTAGGTTTCACCATATTGTATTGTAGGTTGACACATTATATATACTAGAATTTGTTAGTTTGATTGTTTAATAGGAGATTTTCTGCTAATTTGTTTTCATTAAGAAAAATTATAGTATGGAGTGATTTCCATGCAGAAGAAAAATTAGGGTCTATCCAATTAATAATTATTTTAAAAATTGAGGCTTTGATGTATGTTTCTAAATCTGGAAAGTTAATTCCTCCCAGTTCCCAAGGTCTAATATGATGAGAGAAGTCTATCCTATTTCTTTTCAGAAACAATAGAAAGTTTAACTGTGGTGGTGGTGCTGCGGTAGCGTTGTCACCTCACAGGAAGATGTCCTGTTTGATTCTCAGCTAAAGCGTCTTCTGTGCGGAGAGATGCGTGAATGGGCGTACCTTCGTTGAAATTTGTGCGACAGGGCTGGCAACTCGGTACGTAAAAATCTACTGCCAATCATTAGTGGACCAGAGTTCCGCTGTGGCGACCCCTAACCGGGAAAAGCTGAAAGATACAACAACAACAAGAGTTTGTTGATGTCATTTAATATATTTTTATTTGGTCTCATAGGGATAGCTTGCACTATGTATTTCAAGTATAATCTGTTCCATTCTTCTGTTAATGATTTTAAAGTAGTTAATATATTTTTATAGTGTGTAGATAAAGTTATATTAATATTTTCACATAGCGAAATCCCTAAATAATTTATAGTGGCAACCTGTTCCCCTATTATATGGTTTGGATTTAAATGAATGTTGAGTTTTTGATTCAACAATAAATAATTAGAATTATATCACTTATACGTAAACCTGAATAATTAAAGAATTTTTTTGGCTTGCAGATCTAACTCCTGTAGCGATTCTTCAGAGACACTCAAAGTGAGAAGAATATCATCTGCAAAAAGCATAATTTTGGAACTAAATTGACAATGTATGTCAATGCCTTTTATTTTTGAATCTTGAATTACAGATGCAAATAATTCAGTTGCTAGGGCAAATAAAATGGGAGACATAGGACAACCTTGTTTAGTACCTTTGGAGATTTTAATAGCTTCTGAGGTAAAAGGACCAAGTTTCATATAAGCAAGATTGTTTTTATATACATTTTTTATCAGTGATATGAAATGAGGGGGAAAAATCAAATATTTCTAGCGCTTTAAAAAGATAATCACATTTTAATGTGTCGAAGGCTTTTTCAATGCCAAGTGAAATTAAAAGAGCTTCTCAGTTATCTTTATTTAAGATGTCTATAAGCGTTAAGATTATTTGAATATTGTCATAGGTATGCCTATTATAGATAAATCCTGTTTGATCTTCATTTATAATATATATTAAAGATTTTTTAATTCTATTAACTAGAATTGACATGAAGATTTTATAATTATTGTTAACTAGTGAAATTGGTCTGCAAGAGCTGCATTGTTTCAGGTCTTTATTTTCCTTTATAATGGGCATGATTAGTGAGTATCTCCATGAAGGTGGTATCATATTTAGAGTTTGAATTACATTTAGGGTTTTATGGTAAATTGAAATAGCTGAAGATGGAAATATTTTATATAATTCAAATATGAGTCCATCAATTCCAGGAGCTTTATTATTTTTGCTTTCTTTAATTTTATCAGTTATTTCATTAAGGGAGATTCATTTTTGGATGCCTAATTTTAATTTTTCCAGTAATCTACTTATTTTAGATAAATTTATATCCAAATCTGAGGGAATGAAGTTTGAATTATCCTTTGAATGATGGACAGTGTAGTGATACTTAAAAGCTTCAAGAATGTCACTAATATCTGAAACTGCTTTATTTTTCCCTTCATAAATAATTTTTGTAATACTGTTTTCAATAATTTGTCTTTTAACTCTCATTGCTAGATTGTGCATATATTTTGGCGACACCGAGTAAGAATTAATTTTTAACTTTTCTAGTGCCAGGTAAGTTTTGTGGATTAATATTTCATTATATTTTTTTATTTAAGTCTTCA
This sequence comes from Protopterus annectens, assembly GCF_019279795.1. Taxonomy (NCBI): domain Eukaryota; kingdom Metazoa; phylum Chordata; order Ceratodontiformes; family Protopteridae; genus Protopterus; species Protopterus annectens. The sequence continues at coordinate 1,106,563,632 of NC_056743.1, read as the reverse complement.
ATTATTTTTTTCTTTGAGAGTGAGTCTTTTAAATCATCATTATTAATGTCTATAATTTGTTTTTGAATGTTGTGTAATTCCGATTCCCATTCTTTTGTTTTATTTTTAAACAATGAAAGAATTTTACCAAAAAGAAAGGCCTTCATTGCATCCCATAATATTACTGTATTTGTTTCTTTTGACTAGTTGATATCTAGGAAATATTGTATTTCAGAATCTAGCCATGGTTTAAATTGTTTTATTTTAGTGATATATGCCAGAATACTTGTTGTTAAAGTTAATTTTTTAAAATCTGTTTCAAATTCAAGGATAACTGAATTGTGATCTGATGGAGAACAAGGAATTATAGAAAAGTTAGTTATTTTCATGTTCAAGTCTTGAGATATCTAGATTTTGTCAATTCTAGTCTGGGCATCAAATCTATAATCTCTGTGAGGAAAATAATAGCAAATTGTTCTCTTTATATCTGTAGGTGTCAATTAGATTTAAATTTTCAGTCCAGTTTTTAAGAGCTTTCCCTATAGGAGAAAGACGAAGATGTCTTTCGTTAGTGGTCTCTGAACTATCTAAAATACAATTAAACCCCCCCCCCCCAAATATCAGGCTGCCTTTATGGACTTTATTACTGAAATCTAAGTGTTTTCTGACTGTTCCTATCCCTATGCCAGGGAACTAATAAGTATTAACCAATGTCTATATTCTGTTATTAAATCTTAGTATTACAATTGCTATGTCATTCTTTATCTTCATAGTTATAAAAAAATTGCAGTATAATGACACTTTTATTCCAAAGTATTAAAACTCCTCTGGATTTTTTCTTATAAGAAGAGTGAGATAGTTTTGTATAATCCAAAGGGCTCCAACTAAATTTATTGTTTGATATGAAGTGAGATTCTTGGAGAAATACTACTTGCACTTTGTTTCATTTTAAATATCTTAGAAGGCTAGATCTTTTCCTTGGGTTATTTAATCCATTAACATTTAGAGAAATTAAGGATAAGTCCATCTAATTTGCTTTGCTTATGAGGTAGTTAAGATTTGGAACATATTCCAATGTTTCCAGTTCTGAGAGATGTACAACTTCCTTTTTTTATATTAATCTTAAACAGTATAATCAGATTGGTTCTTTCTAAAATAAGTTGTAAGTAATAATTAAATTTAGGCTAATAGAATAAGAAAAAAATAATGAAAAGTTGATGAATATACATAACCAAACAAATAATCAATTAATGAAACCCACTAACCAACATGGAGTGAGATACACTCTAATCTGAAAGAACCACAATGTTCTATCAGATTATCCCTCATGATAGACAAAAAAAAGGTAGAATGTTATTGTGTCTGAGCTCGAAATTGAAATTCCAGGAGATGTGATGTGACTAGAAGTAATATAATGTTTAGTGTAGATAATTGGCTAAGTGGAAGATATTAATTAACATTGAAAAAAAGAAATGATAATAATTTCAGTATTAAGATTCAGTTCCTTAAATCTATTGTAGATGTATAAAACACATTAATTATAAAAGATGTAAATTGCAAAATAAAGAATTTCTTATAATAATAATTAACAATTTCAGAAATATTCAAATGAGTGATATAGTAGCCTGTGGCAGATGCAAGAATAGTATTTATTTTCTTTATATTTATTTAGCTTTTAAGATTATGAATGATGGGATAGTATTGAAATAGTAATTGTATACTAATCTTATTTCATCTAACTAGTATTCTGACTATAGTCAGTTGTTAATAGATATTCCATTAACACATAGCTATTTACAGAGATATTTCCCATTCTTTGAAATACATTAACATTTACATTAGATATACTAATAAATGTGAAGTTAATACTAACTGGAGAGGAACTAACACCATGCTTAGTTCATTTGAGATTTAACCTATTACTTATCTTGGTTATAAAAAGGTAATATGTCAATGAAACAGTGGTGTACTGTAGTTTTTAAGAACAATATTGATCTATTAGTACTCACATTCTAAACCATTCAAACACATTAACAGTTTAGATAACTGAATATCATCTTGATATTATTAATACAAGTCAGTAGAAACAAAGGAGTATATTTACTATACTCTAAGCAATAAACCAATATTCAGAATGTAGACAAAGGTTGATGTTCAGAGATACTGTGATTAAACATTTTATCCAGCAAATATATATATATATATATATATATATATATATATATTGACAATACAAATATAGCTTAAAGGAGGTATAGTTGCACACTTAAATGCCCAACTACTTAGGTTGGGATTGCAAATAATAAGGAAAAAATACTATTTAAGTATTGTAAATGTTCAAACCCAAAGCGTTAGTCATCTTTAATAGGCGGATAGTAAAGATATATGGGGGAATCAGCTATGCCCATATGCCATTCCTGAGACTCATTATAGTAGAGCAGTTTCACCCAATAGAGTAGTGTAATAAATCAGTGTTATCCCAGAAGTTTAAGTAATGAACATTATTTAATATTACCAACAAATGAGTTATTCTGTCATGAATAACCTATCTTCTAGGTAGAGTACCAAAATATACATTTTTCTCTTGTATCATGTATCTAATAAAGCCAAAGCATGTTACATTCTTATTAACTCCCTGAACATTAAACAATAGATCAAAGCTGCTCAAACATATGTACATTAGTGCCAGTCTAATTTGTCAATAACAGTAAACCTCTCTTCTGGAAAAGCTTACTGCGATTACTAGTCATTGACTACATTTTTAGGATTCAGATTAAGACAGAGGTATAATCTATGCAATATTTTTCTCCCATATCCCTATTCTTCAATGACATTACATTTAATTTTCTTTAATGTGTAAAGATACTAGTTTAATGTTCAGGTGTTTAAATAAACTGTATAGTAATATCTATCACATAGGTCATTTATTTTGCTGCACTTACTAAAACAGGTACTTATTTGCAGGTATAAATCAGTCCTGAGAGTAAGATTAGGAGCAGTTGAGAGGTCTGGTGAGAAACACAGGGTTCTGCACCATTTTTTTGTCATTATTTCCTTTACATATATGTAAACTCACCCTTAGAATTCTACAGCACTGTCATGATAAAGAAAACTTATGTACCTGTTTAGTCTACTTAGGCAATTGCAATTAAAGCACATAACCACTTTATTTTATTGTAGTGATGATATAAAAATTTAAGGCTGAAACTCATTATACCTATATTTTAAACCTTATGTGCCAAAAAACATTTCTTATATTTTCAGAGTCTGTGTGTCAGTGTTGCTTATTGAGGACAGAAAACTGCATAGCAGTTAACTACATACCAAAATAGAATAGAAGTATTAATTAAGACATAGTTGATATATTGTGTATGTTTGGTGAACAATGTGTGAAAAAAAGCTATTATAACTAATAAGGAAAATATGAATGCTCCTGATGAGCATTAAGTGTCTTTAGGTTTAAGTAAAAGGGAGGAGTATACAAATCATGAATTAAATCAGCACCAAGGAACTTAGTAGACCTTGGTGCATCGTAAAACACACATACAAATCATCTTAGTTGGTCTGCATTGGGCATACTGTCACCAGTAGTCTAAAGGATAATACTAACTTAAATGTGCAATCAAAAATCTAGTGTTCTGTGCTATTTATCTTCCTTTCCACTTGTCATTGATATCAGGGAGGAATGAGGAAAGCTATATTCTTTCTGCCTTCCTACTTAAGAGACTATGATGGTGGAACTATACTGCTTGTCCAAAGTGGGATTTAGAATATTTCCCTGCCAAAAGCATATCTTCATGCCTAGTGCTAGAAGCACTATCATTCTAGAAACCAAGTATTAATAGCTAATGGGCACCAGTAGCAGGACAAAGCACCCAAGGATTTCAGGTTTAGTCTGAGCTTAATTATCTGACTAGGGGGACTTTTCACTGCTTTGTCAACAGCCTACAACAAACGACTCCCTAGTGTCAAATGTCTCATTTACACTATCCCAAATAACTGATAATCTATAAGCAACCATATATGCCACTCTTAAACAGCTACATATTAAAAAAAAAATGGTATCATACTTGTTTGCTATCTTTTAAAGCTGATTACATTAACTACTTGTCTGTATATGTCAACCTGCAGAGGAAAAATGTATTTCATTTAAAGTAAGCAGCTGACTTCATTCACCTTTCTTGCTTATCCCACTGCATTTAACCTACACCAAATTCCTCTTTGATCAGTGTATTTTAATGGCAATATTCACATTTCAGTCATCCAATCATCCGTCTGTTAGCAGATAGGATTAAGGGTAAGAGTTGTTAATAATGAGCTGTTAATAAGCAGGATTCTGTAGTCAATGGTTTGAAACTCTAAACCTCCATTTGCCAACGAAGTGACTCTGAACAAGTTCCTTAAGCAGACATTGCTCCCAGCATGAGTCTGAAAAAGGTTTAGCTACGAATAACTGTACATTCCTAATCCTGCTCCTTAGTCTTACATAAATATAACAGCAATATACTGCTGCTGTCATGATTAAAAACCACAGTGATAGCTACAGTCCCAAACTTTAACTGCCTCATTATTTTACCTTATTCCCAGACTTGTAGAATTAACACTTGCACGATATTAACTCTGTAGCCTGTTCAAATGCTCTGCAAATCTTCTTTTGACATCTATTTTCCCATCTACATTTCCTGCTACATAGTGCATCTCTTCAAAGCCGTCTATTTCAAGACTCAAGCCCTATAAACAAGAGTGTGACAGAGAGAAGAAATGCGAAGATACACTGCTGCAACAATTAGTGCTATCAAAGGAAAACTACCACTGCAAGCAAATGAAGACACAGTATGAATTTTCAGCCATCATAAAATCTATTCTAGGTAGTCGCGGTGGTGCAGCGGTAGTGTTGTCGCTTCACAGCAAGAGGTTCTCCCGTTCGATTCTCGGCTGAAGCACCTTCTGTGTGGAGTCTGCATGTCCTCCCTGTGGTTGAGTGGCGTTTGAAAGACATGCATGAATGGGCGTGCCTTCGTTGAAGGTTGGGCGTCGGGCTGGCACCTTGGCACCGTAAAAATCTACTGCCAATCATTAGCGAACCGGAGTTCTGCTGTGGCGACCCCTAACCAAGAAAAGCCAAAAGAAAAAGAACAACAAAAAATCTATTCTAGGTGGACAGCCATTGTGTCTACACAGCCATTGACTTGAATGAACTGTGGTTCAGCTTGACAAAAGACAATCTTAGAAAAAAAGAAAAAAAACACAAAAAAAAAGAGAGTGAAATGACATCATGGTGTTCTCTAGTAAAACTAGAATTCTTACAGCTTATGAGGAGTCGGGGCTCCTATCAGTCCAGATAAGCTCTTCATTACTTCTTAAATTTTTATTTTCTTCCTGTACACAAAGGAAGTCGCAAACAAGGAAGGATAGAAGCAAGCATATGCGTGATGATGCATTGTGTAAGCTGCACAGTAAATAACCATAACTGGACAGCAAGAATCAATGTATAAACTTGTTTAGTTTAACCACAAGCATATCAGACCAACAAGAGCAATTTTCATGCAAATGATCAACTGCAAGTCTTCTAAACGCAACCAACGATAAGAGACCAGCCTAGATTCATTTTACTTAAAAGATAATGCTTTTTACAAACTAATAATAAGTATCTCATGGGGAACTGTAGATGAAGCTGTGCGATGTGTGAAACTGAGAGGGGCTAACTAGTAAACACAAGTAAGGAAGTATATGCCAATACTACGAGGTAACAGGGAGCTTTCAGCATGCACGTGGACACTCGTAATAGAAAAATTGACAAAGAAACAGTTTACTGTGATAACCCTTAGCAACAGAAAAAGGTTTACCCTTTTTTTAAAATTAAACAAAGCTAGTCAGGTGTTATTCAACAGGAGGCAAGAACTAAACTCCACCCCACGATGTCTCTCGAGAAGTCTGCTCAGAAATGCATAACAGCCACAAACCCAATACATAACTCATCAAGTTTTAAAATATTAAATAAATAAGAAGACCAACTGTACGAATAGTAGTTTGAGAGAAAAGATAAAAAAATATTTATATTAACAACTACTGACACTCTAATAAGCTACTAATAAAACTAATGTTATTAAGATAGAGTACTATTAAGGCTAATAATAAACAACATATATAATGCATGGGTAAGGACAGGCAAAACAGATTTATGCATTCAGTGTGAAATGAAATAAGTAAATATACATGTTTTTTTATTAGTTTAGTAAAAGACTCATGATTTAGTTGATGCTTTGAGAAATTTAGAAACATCAGTATTTTTAAGTTCAGTTTTTTGTTTCTTCTTCTTCTTCACATCCAACCAGTTATTTTTTTCAGAAGATCTTTTCAAGGTGGAAGATGTTACCCTGTCCATTTCTTCTGGAATAGTAATTATATTATTGCTTTTGATGAATGAAGTTGCTTCCTCAAGATTGTTGAAGGTTCTCATGTCATTTGAATGGAAAATTCTGATTTTTGATGAATAAACAAGTTGATCTTTTATTTTATTTTGTTTAAGAAGTCTCACTAATGGCCAGGTTCTCTTTCTTAGTTCTAGTACTCTTGAAGAATAGTCATTATCAAATCTAATTTGACTTTGTTTGTAGGTTATGGGACTTTTTCTCCAAGCTGACTTAAGTATAAGGTCCTTATCCAGATAAGATAGAAATTTAACTACTATAGATTTAGGAGGTGCAGAAGGTGAGGAAGGAATTGGTTTTCTCTTGGCTCTATGTGCTCTCTCTATTCCATTAGATAGACCTTCCTTTAAGTCCAGTATTTCAGGAAGCCAAGAATTTAAGAATAAAATAAGGTTCTCACCTTCTGGCTTTTCAGGGAGCTCAACAATTCTTATGTTTGTTCTTTCTCTGTTCTCTAGGTCATCTATTTTGTTGATTAACCAGTTGTTTTGCTGTAAGAGAAATTCACACTGGCTCTCTTCTTCCTTGAGTCTCCCATCGATGTCAGTAGGTGAAGTTTCAATGTCCACTATTTTAGTTTGCTGTTGTAATATTTCCTTAAGGACATCAGTTTGTTTTTGGCAATTTTCTTTGAGGTTTTCTAAGTTGTCTATAAATCTGTCCATTTTTAGAGATAGCTCATGAAGAGTAGTTGACATCAACTGAATTTTCTTTTTCAGTGAGGACTCAGAATGGGAATTCTTTACGTTGTTCATTTCTACACAGTTGAAATAATCTCCAGGATATTTTGAAAGGAAAATCTTGGTGAATCCACTTCAAAGTTGGAATATTAATAGTTTAGAATACTATTAGCAATTTTTTTTGTTTTTGTTAGAATAGAATTAATATTTTCCTGAATTTTAATATAGTTTTGTGAAGCTCAAAAAGGATGTTGCTAACAGTTGGCCATTCAGCCCCCACTCCCGCTTTGCAACTTTCTATATGTTTATCATTCAGTCTTAATCAAATGAATTAATCTAGTATAGTATATCACAGTAAGATGTAAGCTTACATTGAGTATATCAAAACTTGGTGAAAAAAAGTGAAATTTTAATACAGCTGCACACTTGTATTTTCCTTTTTCCCCAAGTAGTTATTTGCGGCAGTTTGCTAAGCTCAAAATTTGAACTATTCCATTCCAAAAGTCAGTGGTCATTAAATTATTATGTAGCAAGTGTTCCACCATGGCTGAGGATGCAAATCGCACAACCACACTTTGCACAGAAAGCTGAATATCGGACAAAGGTATATGGATTTAATATATTTACACTAACCAGTGAATACATTCTTTGTGTAATAAAGTAGCATAGATTAGTTAAGTAATTAGCACATATAAATAGGAAAGCAGTTTCCAAGGCAATGTGGTTCTGCCTATGCGAAGAAAATTTTCCTGGAGGAGAAGCCTGTAGGTGTGCAGCATTATAAAGTATGTAAAATGCATTAATGATGCAATGTTACTTTCCCCTTAGTAGATGAATTAAACATCTAGATTTATAAACTGTTTAGTTCAAGTTTTGCAAGGAAAAAAAAAAAAAAATATATATATATATATATATATATATATATATATATATATATTATAAGAGCATATCTGGAAAGAAGTTAATATATTTTTCTGAGATGCTAACACTGATACTTATACTGAGATACTAAAATCGATTGTTTTGTAATTTTTTTCATATAGGTATGTCATTTTTCTTCATGCAGACTAGTTAAAGAACTGTTAGCATACATTATACAACTTATTTACAAAATGATAAATACATTTACTTAGTGAATTCATTGCTTTGTAGCACAAGAAAAAAATAGTATATTAAACAAAATCACAAATATTAAACCATCAAATGTGAGTACCACAAATACAGAAAAAAATTGCAGGAGCCACGCACTTACACACGATCTCATGTTAACGGGCTTGCCTCTCCTTCCACTTACTTATTGTAACTCCATGGTCACACAATTTTGGGATAAGGAAAACACATTAGAAAGCAAAATGCACCCCTACACTTCATTTACAGTGCTGCAACAAACAAATCAAAGTATTTTTGCATTTCAAAATGGTAACAAAGGTTACTAACAAGAAAAGACTGAACACAGACAGATGAAGGACTGACTATGACTCGTGACCTGGATGCCGAAGGACTAACCAATGGCTGCTATGCTATTCATCGGGTCTGCTAAAGGCAGTTATGTGCTCCAACATGGCACACTAGAAGGTACCCTACCTGATGAAGGAGAAAAGCCCCAGCAGAGATACAATGGACAAACAGTAGCACATGTTATACGAGTGACAGGGTGTAGCCATAGATTTACATTATGTACTCAAACCTAATGTTGCTGCCCCCACTACCCACTTATCATTTTAAAAATGTACTCAGCCCTCAACATGCTACCCCCAGATACATGGGAAGAAGAATGTTATTTTCAACTGTTACAATTTATTTCCATAAAAAGCTAGTTATAGAGGTGTATTCCTTTTGCACAACAATTCTTTGTGTACCTCTATACTGTGAATATTCATTTACACAGTTCTAAACATTCTGTGATTTTTGAGTGTTGATATTTGCAAAAGATGCTCAGAAAAAAATGTACTCATTTCAGTACACAGAGTATGCCTAGCTACATCCTTAAGCATTCACCACTAACAGTAATTAATATGAATATAAATTATCATTACTTATAATATAAATTTTATGAATATCTTCTTCTTCTTCTTCTTTCGGCTGCTTCCGTTAGGGGTCGCCACAGCAGATCAACTGTTTCCATTTCTTCCTGTCCTCTGCATCTTGCTCTGTCACACCAACCGCCTACATGTCCTCTCTCACCACATCCATAAACCTTATCTTAGGCCTTCCTCTTTTCCTGTTACCTGGCAGCTTCATCCTTAGCATCTTTTTCCCAATATATTCTGCATCCCTCCTCAGCACATGTCCAAACCAACATAATCTTGCCTCTCTGGCTTTGTCTCCAAACCTTCCAAACTGGGCTGACCCTATAATATACTTATTCCTAATCCTGTCCATCCTCATCACACCCAGTGCAAATCTTAACATCTTCAACTCTGCCATGTCAAGCTCTGACTCCTGCCTTTTTGTCAATGCCAAAGTCTCCAACCCATATAACATAGCTGGTCTCACTACCTTCTTGTAGACCTTCCCTTTCACTCTTACTGGTAGTCGTCTCTCACAGATCACTCCTGACACTCTTCTCCACCCACTCCATCCTGCCTGTACTCTCTTCTTCACCTCTCTTCCACACTCACCATTACTCTGAACTGTTGGTCCCAAGTACATAAACTCATTCACCTTCACCACCTCTACTCCCTGCATCCTCACCATTCCTCTGTCCTCCCTCTCATTCACACACATATATTCTGTCTTAGTCCTGCTGACCTTCATTCCTCTTCTCTCTAGAGCATATCTCCACCTCTCCAGGGTCTCCTCCGCCTGTTCCCTACTCTCACTACAGATCACAATGTCATCCGCAAACATCATAGTCCACAGGGACTCCTGTCTGATCTCATCTGTCAACCTGTCCATCACCATTGCAAATAAGAATGGGCTCAGAGCTGATCCTTGATGTAATCCCAACTCCACCTTAAACGCATCCATCACTCCCACCGCAGACCTCACTGCTGTCACACTATCCTGTACCGCTCTTACATACTTCTCTGACACTCCCGACTTCCTCATGCAATACCACAACTCCTCTCTAGGCACCCTGTCATATGCTTTCTCTAAATCCACAAAGACACAATGCAACTCCTTCTGACCTTCTCTGTACTTCTCCATCAACACTCTCAGAGCAAACATCGCATCTGTAGTGCTCTTCCTTGGCATGAAACCATACTGCTGATCACTAATCATCACCTCCCTTCTTAACCTAGCTTCCACTACTCTTTCCCATAACTTCATGCTGTGACTGATCAGTTTAATCCCTCTGTAGTTACTACAGCTCTGCACATCACCCTTATTCTTAAAAATTGGTACCAAAACACTTTTTCTCCATTCCTCAGGCATCCTCTCACTTTCCAAGATTTCATTAAACAATCTAGTTAAAAACTCCACTGCCATTTCACCTAAACACCTCCATGCTTCCACAGGTATGTCATCTGGACCAACAGCCTTTCCATTCTTCATCCTCTTCATAGCTATCCTTACTTCCTCCTTGCTAATCCACTGCACTTCATGATTCACTATCCGCACATCATCCAACCTTCTCTCCCTCTCATTCTCTTCATTCATCAACCCCTCAAAGTACTCTTTCCATCTGCTCAACACACTCTCCTCGCTTGTGAGTACGTTTCCCTCATTATCCCTTATCACCCTTACCTGCACATCTTTACTAGATCAGTCCCTCTGTCTAGCCAATCGGTACAGGTCCTTTTCTCCCTCCTTAGTGTCCAACCTTTTATACAACTCTTCATATGCCTTATCCTTAGCCTTTGCCACCTCTCTCTTTGCCATGCACCTTGTCTCCTTATACTCTTGTCTACTTTCTTCATCTCTTTGACAATCCCACTTCTTCTTCACCAAACTCTTTCTCTGTATACTCTCCTGTACTTCTTCATTCCACCACCAGGTCTCCTTGTCCTCCTTCCTCTTTCCAGATGTCACACCAAGCACCCTTCTAGCCATCTCTCTTACTAGCTCTGCTGTAGTTACCCAGCTATTTGGTAACTCTTCACTGTCACCCAGTGCCTGTCTTAACTCTTCCCTGAACATCACCTCACAATTACCCTTTTTCAATTTCCACCATTTGATCCTTGGTGCTGCCCTCACACTCATCCTCCTCTTCCTGATCACCAATGTCATCCTACAAACCACCATCCTATGCTGCCTAACTACACTTTCCCCTGCCACCACTTTACATTCTCCAATCTCCTTCAGATTGGCCCTTCTACATAAGATATAATCCATCTGTGTGCATCTTCCTCCACTCTTGTATGTCACCCTATGCTCCTCCCTCTTGTTAAAATACGTATTCATCACAGCCATGTCCATCCTTTTCGCAAAATCCACTACCGTCTGACCTTCTGCATTCCTTTGTTTAACACCATACCTACCCATCACTTCCTCATCCCCTCTGTTCCCTTCACCAACATGCCCATTGAAATCTGCTCCAATCACCAGTGTCTCACCCTTGGGTACAGTCATCACCACTTCATCCAACTCACTCCAAAATTTTTCTTTCTCATCCATCACGCACCCAACTTGTGGAGCATATGCACTAACAACATTCATCATTACACCATCAATTTCCAGCTTCATAAACATCACTCTATCCAACACCATTTTCACCTCCAAAACACTCTTAGCATACTGTTCCTTCAGGATAATGCCTACGTTATTTCTCCTCCCATCCACACCATGATAAAACAATTTGAAACCGCCTCCGATACACCTAACCTTGTTCCCCTTCCATCTGGTCTCTTGCACACACAATATACCAACCATCCTTTGGTTCATCATATCAGCTAGCTCCCTCCCTATACCAGTCATACTGCCAACATTCAAAGTTCCGACCCTCACTATCACAGTCCTAGCCTTTACCTGCCTTCGGCCATGCCTTCCACCTCTTCTGCAATAACTACATATTGCTCTGAGAGTACAGCCACTGCTGCTTTGTTAGCAAAGAGACAAAGCAGCCTTTGTGCTATGAGACTGGAGTTTCTTTTTTTTTAATCTGTGATATAATAATATTGCATTTGGATATGTTAATTTAGCATGGATTTATGGTTAAAACAATATGGAAGTGCTGAAGTCATCCCCACAAAATAATAAATAATCAGTTGATTTTTTTTTTCCTAAAAGTATTGTTTATTTTGAGATACAGTATTTTAAGGAACTGTGTCCAGTTAAAGTTGGTTAAATTAATGAGTGTTTACTTAACTGTAGTATATACTCCCTGCCTGCCTACAATAAAACTAGACTGAAACTGCAGAGTTAAACATGTGTCTGGGAGTACACGTAACAATCTTTAATAAAACCAGACTGAAACTCAATCTTATGAGTGAGACATCTGGATGGAGCAACATTGCATAGACATATCCTTATTCAAATTTCTTTGGGATAACATAGGCCTTCTTGAAAAGAATATTTTCCTGTAGATATTATTTTGGCATAGGAATTAGATAACCAATTTAAAAATCATTTTGCCTGACCCACATAACTGCCGCTAACAACCATGTGATGAGTTTCAGCCCATTTGCCCTCTGCCAAACACTTGGCTAATGCCTGATTGAAAGCAGCTGTCATTCGGGCAGGTATAAAGGTTCTTTGGTGATATGGCTGCCGGTTGATCATTGGCTTTCTATGGCTCTGCCTCCATTGCAGACCATCTGAACTAGCAGCCTAAGGGATCCACAGGAGAGGTCTGATTTCACCATCTATCCTCTGCTTGCCTTATCCCTGCAGGTATCACATGACTATGCTGCTGAGAACTTTCCTGAAGCACTCATGAAAATGGTTGGCTGGAGTGTTTGTTTTTTAAACCCTAAATCCATCTCTGGTGGCTGATGCCATTATTCGTGTCACTGAGGGGAAACACAATGCCCCAGAGGTGTAGCTTGCTCATGTAGTACCCAGTACTGTTCCCTGATCTGGTGACATTGAACTCCTAAAAACTGAGGAGCAAAAGAAAGTCCAGTTTCTATTTCCCAGTTTGGCTCCATTAAGTCCATTCTCAAGTGTTTTAAGATTTGAAGAGAAGCAAAAAAAAAAATGGAAAGCTCTGTTCACTATTCTCTGATGTGGTGCTCCTAGGTCTTTTAGGTTTGTACTTCTTGTTTTGTGCTACTGTTGTGCTACTCTTAAGCTGAGGAGCAAAAATAACAAGTTTTCTGCTTTTTAAAGTCTTTCAAACTACATGCTATAAACAGAGGTGTACATAGTTGTGAGTGGCTTGCTACAGCTGCCGTATTACCATACCACCCACTAAGTGCTTCAGCCCTGACACCAAATGCAGTATCAGCAGGCACTTTTGAATGACAATAGTGTTATAAAGCCTCATTGGCAACTGCTGATCATGCTCTCTAACATCTTGCACCTGGAGCTGCTGCCCCTTTGTCCTACCCTAGCTACACCTCACCCTCTATGTGCATGCTTAGACACACACACACACACACACACACACACACACACACACACACACACACACACACACACACACACACACACACACACACACACACACACACACACACACACACACAGACGCTCTCACACACACACTATAAGAGCTGCCTACTTCAGCTTGGTAATCCAAGCCTATTTTTCCTGGCTTGTAATGCATAACTAGAACCATTGCCCTCCCCCTACTTACTTGCTTTACAGTAACCAGCATCACCACCACCCACCCACCTACCCAGGAATGGTGAGCTGACATTGCCCACTCACTCCCCACCCTCTCTGCCTCGATTCAGCAGTGCCTAAACCTGTATTGGAACTCTAGTCATGTGGATCATAATTGGGTCTGTCTCTATATGCCAGGGAACTTAGTTTATTATACTCTACCAATAAATTACATTATTGGTATTTCTCCAAAAAACAGTTAATTGATTTTTTTTCATGGTTGCTATATATGAAATGGCAAATAATGCTAAATAGCATCAAATCAACCAACCCAACTTCAAATTTATCAAACAATATTATTTTGGCCAATAAAGGACAATAAAGCAGGCTATACATTAGAACTTCATTAATCAAAAGGAGAGAAAAGTATTTGAAGTAAAATTTAGATCAAAGTGCAGAGAAATAGTGAAAATACAAATCATAATGAAGAAGGAACTGAAAATATAGAAGGAAGATATGGGATCAGTATCAAAAATCATACCCAGTGGATATCAAGAGGCTTACCAAGTACAGGATAGAAAGAAGGCTGCAAAGAAACAAGCAGATAGGGAGATAGAAGAAAAGAAGGCATAAACCAATGGATAGGTAATCAGAAGTTCACCCCTGGTCTGGCTCCTATGTCTCTGATGACCACGTATACAAAAAAAAAATTGTGGGTCACATTTGAATGTAATGAACATTTTCTTACCTCTTCCTTTTCTTCAAGCATGTCACACTCACAAGGAGCCTGTGCATGACATGACTCATTAAACTGTAAATATAACTAGTAAACAGTGTACTAATTAGACACATGACTGGAAAAAATGTATAAGTGGTGCTGATATGTGGCATCTTCTGCAATTCTGGGGGAAGTGTGCATGATTTTAGGTGTCTCATACAGGAAAAGAGTAAAGATAAAAGTGGCACATGCTATGAAGTATAAAAACTTATGTGTAATAAAATTGCTACCATATTTAAACAGGTGCTTACAGGGTAACCAACAAAAAAGCATGAATACAAAGAAGAAGACCACTTGATGCCTGAATATGCAATGTACATAGGTTTAATAGCAAATAAGTGTGCACAAAAGGGACTATGGGTGAGGAAATACACTGGTGTAGAACACAAGAGATGTAGGGATAACATGAAGGAGAGGAGGGAGGACTGAGGAAAAGGATGACTCCCGAAATCAGGAAGCTCCAATACAATGCCAATCTACTCCACAAGCACTAGTGATGGGGGAACTGAGCCCAGGCAAATGCCAAAGATCAAATAGTTCTGCTCAGAAGAGGGACTAAATATTGAGGAAGGAAGAAGGTTTCAGGAAAGGAGGAATGTTAAGAGGGGAGTGTGACAAAGGGAGATACTGCCAACACAGCTATCTGGAATTTTGTAAATAATTATATGTCATTTGTGAATATCAGCATGATTTATATAAGATGCTTATGTTACAAATGTATTAGAACTGTAGGTCATCTGCATATCAAACTAGGTTTGTACAGACATTTGTGTTGAGAATATATTTTGCTGAGTGCTTGTGCTTGAAATCTATCCACAGTGTGCCCTGCTGGAAGAGAAAAGAAATCTACATGCACTATTGTAACTGTTTAAATGTATATGTTTTAACAGTGGGATTTGGAATACAGTATCTTAACTTCAGAAAAATAGGTGAAGTTAAATTACTTTATGGCAGCAAGAGCCACTGTTCTGTGCTGAAAAGCTTTCTGTATTATCTTCGGAGTGAACTAATTGCTACAATTGTAGTATGACTTCCAGCATCTGCCAAATATCTCATGTCTAAATATTTTCACAGGTAGATGCTGAATACTGCTAGTGTCCAGCAGTGGGGGGTTCACCTGGGATACAGTCAGATGACAAGAAATGATGTCATTCTGCAAGCTATCACAGAAGTAATATTTGAGATATTAATTTAAGAAGTCTCTTAGAGAGACACACAGAGTTCTATATTCTGTCTTTGACCTGACAACAACTAGAAGATCCATTCACCACATCTGCCTTGCTGTTAAGTAAGTTAACTAGGGTGTAGTAATTCTCTTAGATTCAATCAGGAATATAGTGAAGCTTAGTTTAGATATTTTTCTTTATTTATTTGACTGTCCTTCAGTGTTTTTTTTAATATTTCCTGTGTTTTGAACTCTGATGTTACTGTGAATACAAACTTAGAATTGTCTTGTTATTTTATTATTTATTATTAAATATATTTGAACCACTCATGGCTGATATGTGTAGACATATTTAAGTTCCGAAAGTATTTGCACATTTATTTGGTGACACTGTGTAGGCTACTCAGAATAGCCTTGCTCTTGATCAAACTGCCATTTGTATGAATAGTAACATTGCACAGTAAGATTGGACATCCTTTGTTAAGGACCTTAAAGTAGTTGATAAGAGTTGGGTGGTGGCAGTGATAACTACCTTATAGCCTGGGCAAAAGGGTGCATAGCTAGTAAACCTGTGCCAGTCTTTCCCATGTGTGTGTGTGTGTGTGTGTGTGTGTGTGTGTGTGTGTGTGTGTGTGTGTGTGTGTGTGTGTGTGTGTGTGTGTGTGTGTGTGTGTGTGTGTGTGTGTGTGTGTGTGTGTGTGTGTGTGTGTGTGTGTGTGTGTGTGTGTGTGTGTGTGTGTAAATCAAACCTCAAAGAGTGTGTGTCAACTACTTGGGCAGGGACACAAAGCACTGGTTGGACAGAGAGGGTGCTGGAGGTCTTGGCATGGCCACTCAGCTGAGATCTCAACTCTATAACTGTGCCAGTGGGGAGTCTTACTGGGTACCTAGGGAAAGAGAGAGAAACCTGCCCTAGACTGACTGTGGTCCCTATGTACTCTTAAGAAAAATTGCACATGATGCAGAGAGCTGCATCTGGAAATACTGTGTGTGGACTTTGCCATCCTCCTAGTGTACATCCCCCACTGTTGCCAGTGGTTAGGATTGAGGCTCCTTGATTTCTGGTCCAGTGGTGGGTCATCACAGGGAGTATGGAGGTGAGAAAGGAATAGAAGAAAATAGATGTATCCCATAAAGAAGAAAAAAGTGGAAAGAGGATTAAGTGGGTAAGGAGTAGTAATCTTGTTGCAAGAAATACAAGTGAAAATGAAGAATGGATGAAGGATTCTTCTGACCTTTAAATTTTATTTTTTATTTTGCATTTATTTACCAGGGTAATACACTGATCACAGCTGACCATTTGCAGGTATCGCTCGGGTGAATTCCCCAAAAGGCAATGGGATCACAAGTTGGAGGGGAAAGTTGAGTGATACTGTTTTAGAAAGGGCTTCAAGTTCCTTCTTTATTATGATTTGTGTTTTCACTGTTTCTCTGCATTTTGATCTAAATTTACTTCAAGTACTTTTTGATCCTTTTGGTTAATGAAGGAGTGAAAAAGGAACATGGTTCATATGGAGATGGAGGATAGCATTGAACAGCTGGATAATTGACACTGTCTATGAACTCAGTGGAGGTAACCAGAGGTTCCTCTTTCAAGTGTTAAAGCTGTGGGCACAGCTGAAGACACAAGCTGGGAAGGATATAGGAGGAAACTTCAATGTCATACTCAGGCCTTAGATAGAATATTCAATAGATGAGAATGCAATCAGGAAATTAAGAAGGATCTGAAAAAAAAACATGGAGGATGAATGATAAATGGGTATATGGAGAGAGAAACACCCAGGAAAGAGGGAATACACATTTATTAGGAAATGTCTTATGCAGGCTAACAGGCTTGTCAGGTTTCCTGAAAAGAAAGAGACCAGAGAACAACTGGTAGAAAGGATCTCTGACTATGAGATAGTGGGAATAGAACTAAAACACAAGAAGCAGGAGCTGAGAAGTGGGTTTTGGAGATGTTCAAATTATGAAAGGAAAGACTAGGAAACAAAAAAGGCATCTGGAAAAGATTGAGTAGATAGGACTATGAAGGAGAACAACAGAGAGAAAGAGAAGCTAGGGTAGAGTTGGTAGGATGGAGTAAAATCGGGTATGATAAAGAAAATAAGAATGGCAGAGGAAGTAAGGCTGCGGCACTGGGAAATAAAGCTAGGCAGGTTAGAAAATGAATAGTACATTCTTCAACCATGGGAACAAAAAAGGGCAACATGGAAGGACTGGTAAACAAGGACAGAAACATGAGCAAGGAAGCCATTAGCCACAGAAAGCTAGTACTAGAATGTTTGCTGCTGTTTAACTGGAGAAATGGCATGTGCACCGCTGATGAAAAAAATATGAGATGAGCAAAAATAACAAGGAGATTGCCAGAAGTAGAGATGGGAATGGAGAAATAAAAGAAGGGAATGAGGAAATAAGAATGTTTTTAGGGTCTTTTATATGCAGCTGTATAGAAAGCAGGAAGGAGAAGAGCACCTAGCACAGTGGTCATGCTATGGGGTGGGGAATGCAGATGTTGCCTACAGAAAGATAAGGCAGCAAGATTGGGAGAGACAATAACAAAGGTGGGGGTGCCCAGAGCAGCTTCAGAAATGAAGGCAAAAAAGGCAGGAGGACCAGCTGTGTACCTAATTTTATATAGCCGCTTTTTATATTTCTGCACCTTTGTGATCACTCCATACAACAGTGGCCCCTCTACAGATTCAGGTAATCATAGATCTGTCAACCTCATCAGCCCTAAATGCAAAGCCATAGCATATATCATAGCAGAAATAGGCAGCTTATCTGATCTAGACTCTAATCAGTTTT
The DNA here is from genome assembly GCF_019279795.1 of Protopterus annectens. NCBI lineage: Eukaryota > Metazoa > Chordata > Ceratodontiformes > Protopteridae > Protopterus > Protopterus annectens. The sequence goes on along the minus strand of NC_056743.1, from coordinate 1,106,545,143 downwards.
GTTTTGTGTAGGCAGTTCTTGTCTTTGGAAACTTCTTTGAAAAGGTTACAGAGTCTGGTCACTCCATGCCTACTGTTTATCTTGACTTGGCCAAAGCTTTTTACACTATCCGCTATGCTGGCAATATTGAAAAATTCCAGCAGACACTGTAAACCTCCTTCATTGTCCTCTGAATTGTAAACTGGCTATCTCAACAATTGCCAAGTTGTGAAAGTTGCTGGTAACCTTTCTGAACATAAAATTCTTGCTAGTCTGGTACCACAGGGATTAATCCTGGGCCCTGTTCTATTTGGAATATATTTTTCAGATATCGAAGCCAATATTCCAGAAGTCCAGTCTACAGGTTTTGTGATGACCGCAAGCTGGGCACTGTTATCCACTCATGCACTGATATTAAACTGCTCCAACAAGTGCTGGAATATGCACATACCTGTTGTACTGAAAATGGTCTCAAGATAATTGCAAAAAAAAATGCCGCATAATAGAGTGTTATAAGTAGAATTCGTCTTCAGACAGACACAGTTATAAGAGACTTGGGTACTTATGTGGATAACTGTTTTTCATACAATTATTATTTCTCCACCATTTTCCTATAGACAAATATAAGTGGGGAGGACAACAGGTAAAGAGAAAACTTTGTGAAGAGAATTTCAGAGAACAGAGGTCTCAAGAATCATGTCACCTCCATGAGGAGGGTGAGAATTTTAGTCATCACAATGACATGGAGTCTGAATGAAGTGTGGAACTGCAGGCCCATTTACTCATTACATCCGAGTGACGCCTCCAGGTGCATCTGCGGTTAACTCCTACTGCTCCTCTAGGCATCAAATATTACTTGTGCATACCTGCATTAATTTTAAAACATACTACATACAAGGTTTAAAAAATTTTTATTTTTAAGCATACATGCATACATGATGGCAAACATTGATGTATTGATATGTCAATGAGTGTTGTTGAGTATTTAAGATGATAAAATAATTTTTTTTTTTAGGCTCAGGCCACACGGAGTTAAAGGGAGGAGTACATACATACTCAAAATAAATAGTAATAAATGCAGGCATTAATTCTTGCCAAGGTTCTGGCATGAAGGACGGACAAAGTATTATCAACAATAATTCATGAGGGTTAGACTGGCTTTGTGAAAGGAAGGCAAGCAAATGATAAATGTGCACTGACTGACTTCACAAGAGGACAGAAAAAATTGTATGAGGAGAAGGGAATGAGGCAGATGTGTACTTAACAGAAAACATTTTACTTGGTGGGTTGGGAACTCCTACAGGGGTGCTTGAGACAGTGGAGAGTAGGGGGGCATTACTGCATTACTGCAAATGTATCAAGGCCTTGTATTATAAGCCAGAACTAGAAGAATTTATAAACAATGAATTTAAATTATCACACACTGACCACTTCTGAATGCTTCAGCTCTGACTGCAAATACAGTATTGGCATTCATATATGAAAGTGCAATATCCTCACAGCTTCACAAATGCATGCCGGTACTGCAACTACACACCATCGTCTCCTGGTGATTGTACCACAGTAACAGTCACTTTCACCCCACCCTGTACATAATTCTGTGAGGAATTCAGCTTTCTACTGTCTACAACAACTGCTTACTGACATATAGATAAGAGGAGTGATATATCAGAAGGAAGGTAAGGTGACCTTTGAGAGCAGTGTGTGTGGTATAAAGACAAATAGCAATGTGTGAGGGGGAGGAAACTAAAGGAGAAAGTATGCTCAACTGAGAACTAAAGAGTGCCATGTCCACAAGCTGGAAGCTGCACAAGAGGTGTAGGCAGGGGACTACACAAAAAAAAATTGTGCTAATCACTAGAAGAGTGGTCAAAACATCACAGCTCAGAGAAAGCATGGGAAAGATGGCATCAGCATAACAAAACAGGGGTAAAAGAAGTGACAGGGCAGAATAAGATAGAGAATGGACAAAGCATGCTGTTATCAAGCGTTTAGAATAGAACTGCTACTGGTGATTTGAAAGTGCATTTCCAAAGAACTTCTCGTGTAGAAAAAAAAACACCGCCTTTGGTGAAAACTAACTTTTTTTGCAATAAGAAGAAGGTGTTCTCACCAAGTCCTCGGTGAAAAGTAAATGAGTGTTGAATCTATGCAACACTAACAGAAGACATTTGTGGTATAAGTGACTGAGGAAGATTACAAATGCAAGCAGAAGGAGAAAATGAGTATGACTTACAAGGGAGATGAAGACAGCAAATAATAACAACATGAAGAATTACATGGAATGGAGGAACGATAGGGGCCAATCAGACACTTATGCAGAAGTCAGAAATAATGCAACAGAGTATATCAGCAGAGCCAAGGAAAAAGCTAGCAAAAGAAAACGACAGGAAAATGTCTTCTGTAAAAGTTTAGAAAAAATTAAGAAGTTAGGTAAGGAAATGGAGAACTGATGCTGTAAAGGCAGATGTACAAAGACAGTAGGGAACAAGAAGGTATATTCAATTTAGTTTGATGGTAGACTACATATGTGGGAGGGCAGAAAAGAATAGGTGAGTGTTTATGCAGATGAGATGACAATACAGGAAGAAGTATTACAGGTAATGGGACCAGCAACTGAGGATACGGCAAAAGTTCCTGTGGGTTCTGGGTCCATTTGATTGTCTAATGACAATAATTGTAATCTTCAGAATAATGACAAATTAAATATGCGTAGGAAAATGTATACTAATTCCAAGATTGCAGTCTCTTTGTGAATTCCTTCTAAGCCAATGTACTGGTACCATTTTGCAAAGAGTCAGCCTGCCTCCCATCAATGGTGGATAAAAAAATCAATTTATCCCGAAGTCAAAGTTCGAAAGAACTAAATGAGATGTTTAATGATATCACTTACACCTTACCTTACCATGCATTCAGTACCACTGGGAACTGTGTGAGAATATCCATATTTATTGGAAGAGGTATTCTCTCATGGCTTACCTGGCATAATTCCAGCCAAGCGCTTTTAGAGGTTCTACTGTAATTAAATACATCTGTCTACCATATAATCTCCAACCACAAGTCTCCTTCAATTTCTTCTTCAGAGTAGGCTGATTATTTAAGTCAGTTAACCATTAGACTGTATACCTTTAACATGGGGCACTTTAATCACTCCTCTATCCACTAAGAAACCTATATGAACACAAAAAAATCTGTTTGGAGATTCCCTGATTTTATAAATGCCAGCTCCTTAGTGCAAATTTTCTGCTTCCCCAGCAGGGTTGTTAACCTTCTTAATTTCACCTTTGTTGACTGCTCACCCTACAAAATCACCCCACATGTCACTACTTCACTGTTTAAATAAATAAGATCATCTAGCTCTCACATTCATCCTTAATATAAGCCTCACCACTCATATAAAATCCTTGCAGTATTCTGAAATTATTCTAAAGAGTTTATTGCTACTTAATGTTTTCCTGAAAAATCACAGGCAGCATATTTCACCAAACCACTTTGTGATGCCACTCTTCCCTTTCATACATCTAAGAACTATATTAGGAAACTCAGAAGAAATGTGCTGAAGAGGTTGAACCCCTCCACCATGTGAATAGTGATAAATTCAAAAGTAAGTCAGTGTGATGGCACTCCCATATAAACTTGCGGTAAAGGAAAAAAAGAAAAATGCTCATGACTCTTTATAAAACATTCCTGGAGTCAAAGATTGCTATATTTATACATAATAGCTGTTTCACTTTTTGAAACACCTTTCATAAACTGTGGCAAACAGCTATGCTAGCTCCTTGTTACAGATCCTAAAATACAACAACATGTAAAGATGCAATCACACACACACACACACACACACACACACACACACACACACACACACACACACACACATATGCGCGTGTGCCCACAGCACTCACATTATTTAAATAGCTATAATCCCAGCTTCAGATGCCTAAATGACTAGCAATACTCCACTCATGTGGGGTTGGTCAGTCTGCTAATGAATGCGACCACACCATCTAGTTGCAGATAATTATCATCACATCCACTATACTGCCAATCATACAACCTAACAGTGTACTCCTATGCAGCTGTCTCCTTTGCTATTGTTTTAGTTGAGGGCAAAGCACTGTAACTGAGACTCAGAAAAAAAAATAATCGCAATAGACTCAGAAACAGTCATTGGTACAGAGGGTCTGGGTCCTCCTTCATAATTTGAAGTGAGGGCTCAAATTATATATATGTTTATATATATATATATATATATATATATATATATATATATATATATATATATATATATATATACATCTTACCTATAAAGTTACAGAATATCATAAGGCATATTAATATGCCCAAATAGCATGCATATTGATGTATTTTTCTCCAGTGCTGCATATCTTAATATTTTGCTGTTGCTCATGCAATTTTTTAATATTATATCTGTTAATATTTTAGTGTCATTAATAACACTCTTTTATTCAACAAAATATTACACAAACTCAGAGAAAAACAAAAAGTTACAAAAAAAAACTGAAAATCACCTTTTGCCCTCTTCTCCTTCTCACACAACATTACTGAATATAGTTTTAAAATTAAGATAAATCAACATCTAATATAGTGCCATGTGGGCAATACAGAAAAGCAATGTAGTAGTTACAGTATTTTAAATAAAGACTAAACATCTCTCAACAAGCAGTGCTGAAACTCCTGTCATTTAATTATAATTTTTCTTATTATTTAACAATGAAGCATGCCAACATAAAGCTCATATCCATTTTCCTAAGACTAAGGCTTTACAAGTACTAAATTTGTTAGCTATGAGAGACTCTTGATAAGCAATATTGTCTGTAATTAGCTGTATACATGAGTATGTAAGTACTTCTCAATTATCTGTTTGTAAGTTTGACATGATGACCCAATCAACATCTAGCGATTTCACCAGTTGATAAAGCCGAATGTCCAACATTATTTGAATAACAGAATACCCAGCAGCCTAATGTAATCCAAATTTAAATTGGCTCTTGATCATACTAATCATGAATAAATCCTGCATCACCAATGGTTAGCCAATGCTTAGCCAATGGTTAGCATGCTCAGCAGGTCTCCAAGTTTATTCCTCTAGCCACATTTCTAATTACTTTTTTCTGCATTTCAGTGTACTAAACATAAACAATCTGCCACCATTTAAACTTTAATGTACTCACTAGGTTGTTACTTGTCATGAGTGTGTGTACCTGTCTGTCTGTGTGCCTATCTGTGTGTGTGTGTGTGTGTGTGTGTGTGTGTGTGTGTGTGTGTGTGTGTGTGTGTGTGTGTGTGTGTGTGTGTGTGTGTGTGTGTGCATGTGTATGCATGAGTCTATGTGTTTCTTTCTATCTATCTGTGTGTGTGTGTGTATGTGTATGTGTATGAGTGTATGTGTGTCTGTCTTTCTATCTGTCTGTATGTGGGTGTGTTTATATGTCACATTTCCAACATCTCCACTGCTGTAAAGTATAATACAAAGTGTCACAGCTCCACTTTGACCATCTCATGTGACAGTCCCAGTTTCCCTAGTTTTCCACCATAATACAGTAAATTACAAAGAACTAGAACTTAATGAAATTCCTCCATTCAGTGCTTTGCTTATGTAAAACATTTGCTTTATTTTTATTGTGGAACTATGAACATTATTAGTACAGCTAACTGTTCTTTGTCATTGACTACATCAGGATGGACAGCTAGGGGAATGTTAAAAGCACCCTGGAAGTAATTGACCTTAACTCCCAGATAAAAATAAATCCAGGTCCTTGCCTCCCGTTAAGTGACAACCTCAATACTAAGAGTAACTCCTTCTTTATCCCCTCCCCCACAGGACTGAGCCCAGTGGCTCCTCTAGCTAAACCTAACTGTATCACTCATTCCCAGTAACAGGAGCTGGAAATCCCTAGGCAAAGTTTGAACCCTATTGCACATGCATTTCAGTCTGGTATTCCTCAGTCAGCTCATCTGACCATGGCATGAGTAGGATGATATGGAGTGGACCAGCTTGCTGATCCTGCAGAGTGACCTACACACTCCCTTGGTGGAGCACCACCACTTGGGGGCTCTCCCAAGCTACACCATATGCTGTCCTTCTAAGAGAAGTATTCCTTCACACTCTGAACTAAATTCCCTTTGGCTTGCTCTATAGCTTGCACAAGGCACCACAAACTAGCGAGGTTCAAAGCCTATAGTAGGAGCACTTAGTGCCAGCACAAGATGTCACTTGTGGTGAGGCAGAGCTGCCTACAACCCAGGATGGTAGACCTGGAACCTCAAGCCCATCCTCTTCCACCAGCTCCTACATGCACCAAGACAGTATTCAAATGGGGGTCACCTGCAACTTAGTCAAGGACTCACCACAGAACTGGCTTAGAATTAAGGTTATCTTCAAACAGAAGTCACTGAGGTCAAAAATAAAACCGCTGGCTGACATGCTTTCTTAGACTTCCTTTTAACCTCTTGCAACAAATTTGCTGTAGACTAATGGTCATAATTTTAATTACATTTTCAACACTAGTAATAATCATTTTAGTTTTGATGTGTTTGTGAAGATTATTACAATAGGTATTATAAGTGCATTCACAAGTGAATATTAATTTTGATATTATAATGTATAGTTATGCATTAATGTTTTGAAAACTTGCTTGCAAACATGCTTAAAGCATCTTCATTGTATGACTATAACATTCATTGAGTGTTTTTAGAAAGTTTCAGTTCTGTTTTTCTTACTGCTTTTCTCACTGCATTTCAAATTATTTTCCTGCTTTTGACTGGTTTGCAGTGTGCTCATGTATTCATTGCACTTGTTGCTTTGGTCTGAAGAAAGAGTCTATCACAAGTTTTAGAGATGAAATAACTAAACAGTTTTGCTTATTAAATTGTTTCTGGGTGACTTCATTTGCTAAAAGCATATGAAAAAATACAGAAGCCATTTGTTAATGCCCTTCAGGGTAGAAGTTGCAGTGAAAGAGTAAACCCTCCAAGCATGTGGATGCCCTCCATTTGCAGTAACACCACTGAAATGTTTTTCATTAAACTTCTCACTGTTTTGCATTACTAATTGGATATATGCTAGCTACAATGCTCATTTCAGTTAATTCTAACTGCAAATTTCTCAAAAATGTCAGTTGCCATTTAAAAATATTGCAAAAGTGATAGCTTTCCATTATGTCAATATAGCTATGGATTTTTTATTTAATCTTTAAATAACAAACTCTTTAGAGCAAAGAGATACAGACACAGGTGGATTTATAATAATCTTTCCATACTGTGGATGGAACAAGAGGATAAAATGTATTTCATAACAGAGAGATGGTTCTGCTATGAAATGCCTAGTTCCTAGAAGCTGAGAAGTTGAAAGGAAGAAAATAAAATGGGCAAACAGAAGGGCAAAAAAATCTATTTTAAGTGTTTTTTGCAGGGGGCAAGTCCTCCCATGGCAGCCTGTGATGGTGGTGGGGGGCTTGCCCCATCCTCCTAGTATATATATATATATATATATATATATATATATATATATATATATATATATATATATACACACACACACACACACACACACACACACACACACACACACACACCAAATCCACACTCATGCCAAGCACAAGAAGTGAATCATTGTTAGTGCACATTTAGAAACAGCAATGGCAATAATTTCCTGTGTGAAACAGTGTTCGGTGTTATGCCATTCTTCTTCTGTTGTGCGTGCTGCAGCTTCATCTCAAGCATGTACAAGGGAGCCCAGAAAGACACACTTCAAAAAACAAAGATAACTTGCCTCACGTCACAGTGATAATGTTTATTAAGCTGACAGCGACACAAATAAACTGAACATGTCGTTAAAGTCTAACCTGGACATTTGGATGGGAAACCATAAATTTACACTGGGGCTTTCACCTATGTCCCCAAGAACACTCTCTGTATGCTGGAAAAACAAGGAATTCACTTGAGTGATGAAAACACAATTTATTCCACAATGTGATAAAAACTCCACAGCATTAGCAGCATATACAAAATAAAATGTATATTCCACAGTAACACAATATCCACAGTCAAGTGCTTTCGTCCATCTGGACATCTTCAGAACTGCTCCATCTTGTTTTCTGTTTTAAGAAATCTTTGCCTGGCATTAAATAGGCTACTTTACTGGGGCAAAAAAACAGCTTATGACTACTCATGTTCAGTCAATTTGCAACTTTCCTTCTCTACATTTCATACTTTACCTTTGAGGGTAAAAATTGCACTTCTCTTCACAAGGAGACAAGCAGAGTAAGGATGTTCACTGTATAGTTGCCAAGAAGAACAGGTTTATTAAGAGTAAAATGGTCTTTTGCCTGCTATCAGCCGATTAATGGAGAAAGGGAGGATTTTCCCTTTTAACTATTGGAATATGTTGCATAATGTTTGATTTTATTAATTCAATAACTGCGGAGGTGCAGCAGTAGCATTGTCACCTCACAGCAAGAGGTTCTCCCATTCGATTCTTGGCTGGAGCGCCTTCTGTGTGGAGTCTGCATGTCCTCCCCATGGTCGAGTGGCGTTTGAAAGACATGCGTGAATGGGTGTGCCTTTGTTAAAGGTTGGGCACTGAGCTAGCACCTCGGCACCATAAAAATTTACTGTCAATCATTAGCGGACCGGAGTTCCGCTGTGGCAACCCCTAACCGGGAAAAGCCGAAAGAAGAACAACAACAATAATGGAAACTTTGTATTGTATCAAAATAGATCCGATTTTTACAGTATTTGTGTGCATACTTTGCACTGCATTTTGTTTTATTACTGAGGTAGAGCAAGTTATACATAACTGTCAGTTCAGGAATCAATTTAATTATATTCTGACCTAAAATAGCCTTGAGCATAAGAATACACATTTTTAATGGCAATTACATCTGGTTCTGTATTGTCTTAATGAATAATAACACACTCAAACAGAGATCTGTTAGCTAGGTATAGACAACATCAGTTCCAGCTCAAGAAGAACATTAGCTTTTATCAATATGTTAGAAAAGACATACCCTGTCAGAATGTCACACAGTAAAAGCATGAACACAGTCAAGCAACAAAATAAGTGCAGCAATCGTAAAACAACAAAGTCTTAGAACAAATTGTGCAGTTTTTCATATTATTACAGATCAAAGTGAAAATCAATGGCAGATATTAATAATTAGCACCAAATATTTTCATAAGAGCTTATTATAAGGCAGGCAATGAGATATTCTCTAAAATAGATGCCAAAAAATGGCATAAATATTACAAACTTATTTCAGATTACAATTTCGAAAATAATTTATCTAATACTTTAGACATGCTCTTTGGTAAGGACTGTAAAGCAGTTATTTTGCTCCTGCCAATCTGATTTCAGGTAACAGCATGAGCACTGAAGCCCAAGTTATGGAAGAATGAGTATCTGAGAAATGCTGGCTGCTCACCTGTCCTAGACAACAGAGGTTTGTTTCATTGCAGTAGCATCACCTAGTGGAAGGCCCAGTATTACAGATCTATGCAACAGGAAGTGAAATGGGCACTGGATATTTAAGAAGTGTTTATATTCTAGCTGAGCAGGGTGTACATGCTAAAGCATGCAACGGCATCCATATCAGGGTCACTGTATAGAGCCCTGCTAACAACAGGGAGATGGCAGAAAAACAAAAATGCTGACCAGTTCAAGGATGATAATCTGTAGGCAACAGGCTCTCATTTCTGCTATGGCTACTTAGGATGCAGGTCTCATATGGGAAATACTCTCTGGAAAAATGGGGTCCCTCCACACACTGAATGATGACGGTGCAGTCTCTGGATAGTATGTGTAAATCGTGGCTAATAGGTTATGAATGGGCTTGATAGCCAGACTAAAAAAGGTGAAAAAGAAGATGACAAGCCCTACAGTATCTACATTCAAATGTAAATTTGCAGTGTTTAGAGGGATAACCTACAGGTGGACAAAGATACATTTTTGGGATAACCTACAGGTGGACAAAGATACATTTTTGAGAATTATTTGCCTGCAATTCAAGTTGTTTAGGATTCATGCTCCTCCACAGGAAATTACTGTTAGTGAGCTGTGCCATTAGTAATGCCCTTTTATTGGGTAATTTCCCCCTTCTTTGAATTGGTGAAATTGTGGAGCCTTTATATATAAATTTGGAGGTATGAGTACTTGCCCTACACATAGAGGGTGCAGGTGGTTTTCTGCCCCTTCAAAAACATTTAAAAAGTTGATTATTTTATATTTTTCCAGGGACCATAATGAATCTATTCCAGGCAAGGAGAAGGCCCACTCTGCCGGGGCTATGGCTTTGTCTATATTTTAGAAGCTACAACTTTGTCCTCTGTACATACTTTTACAAAGGACTATAAGCTTGAGTCATTTTCTGTGCCTAGATCAGCTTTTACTAGGGCCATTCTCCATGGGCTCTTGGACCCTTCTCTATCCTCCTCCCAAATATAGCTGTGGTAATCTACCCATATAGCCACGGTTACTGCAGCACTGATCTATATGAAGAACATAGTACAGTTGTGTAAGATAAACATACCATAACAGTCTATGTTTGCATGGTCACTACTATAGTAGCCACTCCTTCCCTCCATTCCCCTTATTTTGTGGTGTGTCTTTTATGCCAGGATGTAGAAATTTATGGTTTATTATTCCTAGCATTGTCCTTTCAGGATTCAGCCTCCCTCTGTCTGGTGGCAGGAAGGCATTGAAGGGCTTTGTGCCCACACTTGTCTTATAGTCAGCTCATCTTGAACTGCTTGACAGTTTGGGCCTCTGGAAGGTGCCCTGAAGCTTTAGATGTTGGCTGGGTGTTGGCAGGATGTAACTCATATAACTAAGGTTACTGCACAGTGATCAATATGAGGAGCATCAATACAGGCAATGCTGTTACTTCATTAAATGAAATATTCAGAAAATGTATTTATTTATTATTTATTTATTTACATTTCTTTACCGAGAAAGTCCGACTGGGCCAGAAGCTCATTTCAGTGGCAGTCTGGGGAGAAAAGCAACACAGAAATATAAGCAAAATACAATAATTAGATAGTACAAGAGTATACATACAGTAAGATGGAGAATAGATATAGTCTAGTTAGTCTATACAAAGCAGTATTCAATACAGTTTTCAAGTAGGTACAGGTTCAAAAAGAAAAACACACAAGCATTTCAATAAAGATCACTGTGAGAAAAAAAAAGTTAGTAGTGTGTACATATTAAATAATAGTTATGAACAAATATTTCCTCTTTATATATATATATATATATATATATATATATATATATAAAACTTTTTTGAGTAGTAATAAACACAGAGCAGAGGGAGAAAATGAAGTAAGGAGTGGACAGTGAATTGAGAGAGTTATAGATATCTTGTCAGTCAGGTCTGGCACAGGAGCAAAGCCAGTTCTTGGATAGGTGTTCAAATAGTAGTTATTTGAAATTGGTACATTCAGGTGTGTTTTGGAGGGTGTCGGGTAGGGAGTTCCATAATTTGGCTATTTGATTTGAGACTAGAGATTTGATGTGACTGTTGTTAGCTTTGTTCACTGTGAGAAACCTTCTGTTTGCAGGTCTTAGACTTAGTGGGATTTTGAACAAAATCATCTGTACGTATGGATGGATGATTACAAAACTAGTATTCAAGTTATTAAAATAAGGTAAAGCATCTTGTAAATAGAGAAAAAAGTCATAAAAAGTGATTATATAAAAAAATGAAATTCAGCATTTAAAACTTATCTATTACTTTAAACTACAGGATACCATAGTCAAAGCCATAAGGATAGTCTAGGCCAGTATCTCATCACTCACTAGAGATGATCCAGTGCAATAAGGTGCTAAATATATTTCCAAATACAAATACTGAGGAAATAACTAACATATTTAGTAAACTGTAAAAAAACACTGCATTTTGCAAGTTAGTCTGAAGCATCAACATTAAAAGTATATTCCAGTCAGCTAAACAGTTTCATCCTCCACATACTCAGTTATGCTGCAATGCATATTTTTTTCAAGTAAACAGTTCTCATACCATCACCCCTATGGCTAAACTGAATACAAAGTTCCTTCATCTATCTTCTGATACAGCAATTGAAGTTGTACAAATATTACTCAACAGAAATGCAGAAGAGAAACAAATACCATATTTAGCTCTGCCACTCCATAAAAAATGCCAAATAGCTAAAAATAATAAGACTACTCAGTCTATTTTCCTTAGACTATGTTGTGATTCATGCACTAACAACTGTTATTCTACCTGAAATATAATAGCAGCTCTCACCAGCACATGGATGAGATATTGCAGTCATGACATGAATTGAACACATCACAAATAGTTGGAAGTTTTATCTGATGAAATATGGCTTATTCCTAGATTTGCTGAAAGCATTTGCTATAATGGACTACATACAACTATTTTAAAGTTTAATCCATTTTTGGATTAGCATAGAAAATATTATGTGGTTCTGCAGCTATGGAGACCTCAAATTACTGCAACCAGACCAAACATCTTTAGTTTGTTAAGAAAGGACAGCCTTAAGCCTTAGTCCTAGGACTACTGCAGTTTATATTATTTATAAATATAATGTTCTACAACAGCCCAGTAACTTTTAAAATACACAGATAACACCATATTAATAATCACAGAGCTTGACCTGGCTATAGTTCATGAATCCCAAAAAAGTGTTTTGATACTTTCTACACATGGTGAAAAAGACTAGCCTTCTAGTTATTGCATCAAAAAAAAAAATCCAGTCATGTTTTTTATACTACAGGATATATTCTACAGAGCATTGACCATACTTTATACACTGATTTTGATAGGAAATTGTATATCTTAATTTAATTGTTCCATGACTTTCGATTTGTGCCATTTATTGGTAATATATTTAATTTGTTTCGTGTCTTAACTTACCATGTTTATATTGTGCCTTTTGTCCCCAGACCTTCTTTGCAAATGGGATAACCCCAATCAGAATTTAAATGTAAAAAAAAAGAGAGATAAAAAAAAAACAGTAAATAAATATTCTTTAGCAGCACATTGTTCTTTGATGATAGGAGTACCTTCTTTGAGATGCTTTTGCATGTAGTTTATTGTTGGAATATAAACCTTTTTGGTTTATCTGCATGTCTTTGGTAGTTCAGGATCTCTCTTGTATGGACAAGAGAGTCCTGAAAAAGACTGACTGCTGATTCCTCCAATGGGCTGTCCAATCAGCAGTCAGCGTGAAGGCATGAGAGGCAGCCAAAGCTTTGTGAAGCAGGATGACTGTGGTATCCTGGTCAGGATACAACCCATATAAGACTACTGCAGTAGTGAGATGATGAATATCTGTAACTCCTGCAAAGTTACTTCTGGGAAAACATCTGGCTAGAGCATATTCGTATGCAGGAGGTGCTGAAGCTCTGAACATTTTTCTTTCAGTGGAATATGTATGATGTCTCTGACTTTCTTGGCCTTACTGATGTGTGACTGTTGACTCTATGGAGCAGATTAAGATAGACTGACCATGAATTGATGCTCTAGAGAAATCCCATCCATCCATCACTCTTTTTTCCCATTTTTGCACATGGGATCAGGGTGTCACTTCGGCAGTGATAATCATCTGGATACAAGGTTTACAACACAGGGTGGCTAGCCCTACCACAGTAGTTCCACACCACACACTCACGCACACACTCACACCTATGGCCAATTTACAGTGCCCAATCCACCTACTGCATGTCTTTGAAATGTGGGAAGAAACTGGAGCACCCAGAGGAAACCCACATGAACATAGGAAGGACATGCAGACTCCACACAAAAGGCACCCCAGCCAAGAATTGAACTGATGAACCTCTTTGAGGCAACAACACTATCCACTGCACCACCTTAGAAATGATTGAATATTCAAAACATGCTGAATCAAAGGATGTCTGGTGGGAGGATTGTTTTAACCTGGTGGAACATTAACAAGTTGTACTAGTCAAAAACAAGCCATAAGAAATCAGAGTTGCTGTCAAAGGGAATTCTTACAGAAGCTAATTATCAAATTCAGCTACTTTTGTATTGTGGATAAATTATGATCGCAAACTGTCTTGTGGTAAAAAGTAGTCTTTACAGTACATTAACAAATAAATTTAAGACAATTCTTTATTAGTATGCATATTCCAGTTGGGCTCTCATTAAAATTCAAATGTAAATGCATCACTCATTTTGATAATTTATTCCAAGTGGAAAAAGTTTTACAACTTGATTCCAAAGAGCCTATGCAGTTTATTTCAAGCTTGCACCCTACTTACTGCAGTTTTGATGCATTTTAAATCTGGTAACAGGATTTTGATTTAAATATGATTCCAGATTTTCCCTTCTGTTGTTGAAGAGAGTGTATTGGGAGGTCTTTCAAATATGACCTGGTAACTTTATTCTGCAAAAAAAGCCATTTTAACCCCTGATAGTGTGGCTCCCCTATTTGAAGAGAATATCACAGGGAAGAGAATTATTGCTCAGCTGGAGATATGTGTCAGCCCATGAACCCCTAAATTCACTCCAGTCAAGCTTTTAACTGTGACCAGCGATGTGATTCTTTCCTTGGAGCTTGCATGTGTGAGATCAAAAAGAGTTCCAGTTTGGTTCTGAATGATCTATCAACAACATTTACATGGTTGCTCGAGGCATTTAGATAGATTGTCAGATGGAGTGGGGACTCTCTGGCATTATGCTTTCTTGGTTTATCTCTTGTCTAGCAGATAGACCCTGTAAAGTGAAGTCTGAGATTATCTCAGAAGTCCACTGGTGCTAAACTGGGGATTCTTTTGGAGGTCTGTCTTGGCCCTATTAACTTTCTTTCTCTATATATATTTCATTAGGATGATCGGATGATAAACATATGATGAGACTTCACAACTATTCTAGTGAAATCTAGCAATGTTTGATATTATGTCAAATTAGGATCTGAGAGCTGTAGAGATCTGTCTTCTGATTTTCTGAGCCGGACTGGTTCAAACTGGTGGGAATAAATTCTGAGAAATGCTAGTTTGGCCTACTGCCATGTGGGATTCATTAATACCTCTAACTTAACCTTAAATATTGCTTGTGATACTTAACTTAGTCAAACATCCAGTGTGTGAGGCTCTCATATTTCTCATCTCAGAAATAACTCCAAGACCGACTGGATACTCCTGTGTAGTAATCAATAATCTGTTTCTCCCAGGTCAGATTACTACAACATCTTGTAAACTCTTGTCCCTGCACCTGATTTGCTTCGTTTATAGGAAGCACATACAAGGATGTAGATAGGCACATCTTAATTATCCCATATTCCAAGTTGTTAACTGTTTACATGGAATACATATCAGATACAGAAAAATATAGACGATGTCAATAATCTTACCAAGACCATTGAATGACTTTGAAGTCAACTTGATAAATGATTTTATCTGGAAGTATCTATTTGATTGACAGGGGTAGATATTCCCAGGTTTGACTAAATCTCAGTAGGACTGAAGTCTTTTTCCATGCCTGGTCTGACTTGATGGACACTGGTCTACTATCTCAGTGTGACTTCTAAGACTTAGCAAAACCCTTATGTATATAGCAATGCATTATATGAAACCATAAACTAATGCATGTTCTTTCTTTCTTTCTTATTTTTTTACTAATGTTTTATATGTTTTAATGTATTGATTTAACTCTGGAAAGTACTTTGACAATTGATCTCAATAATTGTAATAAATAATCTAACTCTCAGCAGCAATGTGCTGATTGATTGTGAGCACTGTTACATATAAGGAGACTGAAGATATAGTGAATCTACTGACCAATTCAGCTCTAAATCTACCCTTGTCTCCCTACCAACTGTCCCACAAGATATATCTGAAACTGACTCGCCTTCAGCTGTCACTCAAGATAAAGTCCTAAAAGTGCTATCAAAAGCTGTATTGATGGATTCTGACTATATCTCTAGATGCATCTCGAATAGCATAAAACATGATTTAGCCCCCCCACACACACACACACACACACACACACACACACACACACACACACACAACAACAATGTTCAATCTCAGCATCCATACAGGTTTTGTACGAAGTGAATGGAGAACAGCCACTGTCATTCCACTATCAACAGGCCCAGGCAATTACAAACCCATAAGTCTGACAGTGACCAGCCTCATATGCAAAACTATAGAAAGATTTATCATGGAACTAATCAATAAGGACAAAGGGAACCTCCAAACACTGGACCTGTCTTAAGGCCAGTCATGCTAACTCAACCTGGTGGGATCTTTTGAAAAGGTCACCAAAGCAATGGGTGAAGATAAAAATGCTACACACCACATATTTTGATCTGGCCATAACTTTTTACACTATTCTCAACTCAGGCATAGTAGAAAAGTTAAATAAACTGAGAATAAACTCCTATGTCACCATCTTGTCTCACAGATAGGATCCTGGTGATCTAAACAGGGAAAGCTACCTCCACATGCAGACCAGTCACCAGTGGCATCCCTCAGGGATCAGTGCAGAGACCTATCCAGTTTGACATCTACTTCTCTGACGTAAAAGCAAATACCAAAGAGCTCTGGCTGACTAAGTTTGCAGATGACTGTAAACTAGGAGCAGTCATTGAATCACCAAATGGCTTAGCCATCTTGCAGGAAGATTTGTCCCAAATAAATAACTCATGCCAATATCATGGACTGAAACTAAATGCCAGAAAATACATTATCATATCATTTAGGAAATCATTTACCCCAGACAACTGTCACATTGACCATATGACCCTAACAGTTTTTCCAGTTTTTTAGGGTTTGGGAATTTATGTGGACAATTACTTAATTTTTGACCACCATGTGTTCATTGTAGGAAGAAAGTCCTTCTATTTTGCAAACCTTATAAGCATAGGGTGTTATCTACATCTAGAGATATAATTTGCCCCCTTTACTTAGCCCCCATTAGGTCAGTCATCAAGTATAAGGCCAGACCAACATGAAAAGACTCTGGCTGACAAAGTTCACAGATGATTGCAAGTTGGGAGCTATTATTAACTCCCAAAGTGATGCTGACATCCTACAGAAAGGCATCAATGAGATCAATGACTGGTGTCAGAACCATGGCCTTAAGCTCAATGCCAAAAAATGTGTCTTCATCCCCTTTGGGAAAAACCCGCTTCACTTGAATTACCACATTGATGGTAGTCCACTGAACACAGAAGGCGTTATAAGAGATGTGGGAGCACAGGTTGACAGCAACCTGTCTTTTGACCACCATGTTGCCACTGTGGTCAGAAAGTCCTTCTATGTGGCTCATCTCATTACTAAGGGTTTTGCATCCAGGAAGAAAGAGGTCATTGTCTCCCTCTACTCTTCCCTCATTAGGCCAATCATTGATTATAATGCCCCATTTGGCATGTACCTCACTAGATACCTGCAACAACTGGAGAGGCCACAAAAGTACCTCACAAGGAGGATCCTAGGCCTTAAACACTTGTCCTATATAGACAGACTCAAAAAACTCCAACTATTCTCTGTCTCATATCACGTACTTAGAGGCGATCTCTGCTTGACTTACAAAGCCATATCTGACCCAGCTCTGTTAGAAATGCTACATCTAAAGGAATCCCAATCCCTCCACACCACACACTCCAGAGACCTCATTACCACAATCAACAGAACATGCTGGTGGGACAGGTTCATAGCACAGAGACTGCCCATGCTATGGAATAGACTTCTCATACATGTCAAGCAGAGCACCTCACTGGCCCTCTTCAAGAGAAATCTTGATGAGTGGATGGGAAATGGAAAATTCACCCCGGGGATCACTCCAGTGGCTCTACTCGACAGAGGCACTAGGAATTAAGGTTGGGTGGCACGATGTCAGGATAATCCCATGGGCTAGGCTTGTAAAGGCTCCAGGGCTATAAGCCTACTACACACCTATGAACCTATGAACCTATAATGCTCTCTTTGGCATGTATCTGTCCAGACACATGCAATAACTGGAAAGCCTAAAGACATACCTTATTAAAAGATTACAAGGCCTAAACAATATGTCTGAAATGGACCAACTCAAAATCCTTTCACTATATTTGGTATCCTACTGACAGCTAAGAGGTGATCTGCTCCTGGCATAGAGTGCATTCTCTGACTCAATACTGATGGGCCTACTGCACATCAGCAAGTCATGTGGCATCAGAAATACATGGTCTGGGGGATCTAAACCTCTTCTGCAAATCAACAGAACATTTTGGGGGAAACATATATCTTGCAGAGGATACAACTGCTCTGGAACAGACTTCTCATCCCATAAAACAAACCTTATCCCTGTCCATATTCAAGCACAACATGGATCTATGGATGGGGAATAGAAAATTTACCCCAGGACTGCCCCTGTGCTACTAATGGACAGAGGCAGATTCCAAATTCTTTATCCCATATAAATAAAATAAATTTGAGTAACTGATTAACTCCAACCAATTCTTTTAACATAATGTTTGAGTACTTTCTGTATAAAAAAACAAAATCCAAACTTGAGGTAGTTTCAAAAGACATAGGAAAAACAAGTAACGAAAATAGAAATATTTCATGGATATTTTTTAATTTATTTAGTGCTTTCATCCCTCTCAGTACTCTCCACATGGACTAGTTCAGAATAACACTGATTTCACACTTAACTTGTTAAATAACATTAACTTTACGCATACATTTTTTTTTACTTTTCTATATAAGATAAATTATACCACAAACATTTGTCAACCTTTATAAATTCAGCATAAGTAGAAGTTTTCTGTGGTATTAATATTAGCAAGTAAATTCTCTGTATCAAACTAAATCACTCTGAAATCCAAATTGTTTAAAGTTGGCCAGCAAGATCTCTCTAACGCCAGCTGACAGCTCCATTACTCTCAAGCAAGTTGACTTGTACACTTTATGGAGAAATGAAAAGAAATTAAATGTTATGAGTACAGCACAACACTTGCATAAAACATTGAATGATGGTGTTATGAACTACCATGTGAAGTCAGTATTATTATTTCATGTGTCAGTCAGTCATATTATCAGAAATAGAAAATCAGTTGTGGATTACTGAACTCGAAGACTTGTTAAAGACAAGAGAAGCTAGTCAGAAGGAGATGTTATGGCTGAAAAAAATGTCTGCTGTGATGAGTGACTGCAACCAGAGAAGGTGGGGGGTTAGCACTAATGGGCCACATATTACAGTTCAAAGACAGAAACCTGAGAAGTGGAATGAGTAAAGATGTTTAATAAATTTCCGAATATTGCTCTGTCAGATGAAGGCATTTGCATGGAGTGGGCAGATGCTGCTCAAAGTGCAGCCCGAGAATGGAATTAATTCTGTACTTCCTTAGATAATATCTTGTTTGGTATTCAGTCACATTTTTTAACACTGATAAAATATCTCTTCTCTTAACAGGTACATTTCTATGACAGGCAGAATAAATGACCAGTTACTATAAATGCCAAAGAAAGGATTACATTGCTGCTTTATGATAACACCAATGTTTCTGTGAAAAATTAGTCTTTTATTGCAGGAATGCGAAAAAAGCAAGTAGTCCTGGGATTCATTAACAAGGTCGTATACTTTGCGCTAAGCCTATATGATTACTTTGTGATAGTGAGATGTGCAGCATACCGCTAACAAAGCATACATGTTTATCAGCACCTTTTTGTGGCAAGCAGAAGTGCTTGTAGCCAGAAAAGGTGTACAAAACCTCAAACACACAATGTAAATAAAAGGGTTTGTCTGTAACCAAACCTAGTAAGCAAGCACACACGGACAGCTAACACAAAGCAAGGACAACATTATCAACAAGATGCAGAGGAAGTTAAATGGGTATACGGTACACGTAATACAATGAGATTTGTACATAAATAAGAAGCAGGGGATGATAAATGGGAAACTGGGCTTAGATAATTCAGTAAAATGAGCTTATTTCACAAAGAGCATTTTTGACATAAATACTTTCAAATTGATGTAATAATAATTAATCCTCTTCACACTGACCTATTCACATAAATAAAAATGGACATGCTAACAAAGGATATGAGAAGGACACACAGCAACAGTGTAACAAAGGGGAGTAAATGTGATATAAATGTTAATAAAATGCTGTGTTGAGATAACAGTTATTAAGGATGCTGGATATGTTGGGCGATATTTGCATATACTGCAGTTATTGCATACAAGATACATATACAGGGAATTTATTACTGTAAATAACACATAAAAGTAAACAGAAAGGGACATATATTTGCCATTTGTCATCACTTGCAACCATACAAAGGGGATATATTACCTTTAAGCATTTATTAGACAAGCATGTGTTTTATAGACATGTAAATGGCAAATAGTAATATAGAAACAGTCAAAATATAAGTGATAGATGACAATACATATCTGATTACATTTATTAGTTCAATGTCTTCATTGGTAAATGGTGCACATCTTTTATATCATTATACTGGGCATGCTCACAAGGAAATATAGTGAATACTACCATAACGGCAAGTAAATAACACAAATACACAAGAAAGTCTCATAACACAGGCCAAATCAATTCTGCAGCATGCTATACTGCAAAAAATTAAAAAAGATGTATTTAAGTCCTCATGTCCTCTGCAATGTGAAGAAATGACTTACAGTAATACATAAATGTATGAATGAAGAAATGTAATGCAGAATATTATTATTTGAAAAATAACTAATACCTGTGAGGAATCAATGACTTATTCAACATTTGCATCTTGCTAGACTCGAACAGATGCCGTGACAGATATCAGAAGGCTGCGTATCAACTATTCACACCACAGAAAGAGAAGTATAGGTTGTGTAATGAGGTTCATACCTCTCAACCTCTTAGTGCAAGAAATCTGGACAAAGCTTGACAAAATGAGGCGACAAAGGACCAAAAATAGTGACATATTTTAAGTATTGCTTTTATAAACTTAGAAAGTTGCTAGAGTAACAGGGTTTGTTTTAACATACATTTTCTGAAGGGATTGAAGTCTGAAATTCAAATGTATCTCATTATTTACTGACTCCAAGCCTCAGATCATCCCAGTGATTTCACAGAAAACCACAGATTTTATAAAAACAGAACAAAAATATGAGCCAAAAATCTGGACTTTCTGCAAGAATCTGGCCATTGAGAGGTATGCATGCGGAACACCCATGAATGGCTTACATCATTTTCCAGTTGTAATGGGTATGGATCTTCTAACCTGGAGCATGATACCTTAAAATGTGATTCTCTGACTGTGTCATAGTTACTTTCTTTGCCACAGTTGTCTGACAGACAGATGTTACCAAGTTCAAACCCCTGCCTATCATACTAAACACCCTACAGAGCTGTGCATTGACTGCATCTGCCACATTACATAGCAATAGATCTTGTTGCAAAATAAATTAAATTAAAATAAGAAAGTAGTTTTGATGTTAATTTATATAATATTAATTTGTCAGGATGATGAAAAGGAGATACCTATTTTAATGTCCACACAACTCAGAGCAGTCCAATATCAATGCTGCTTAGCCAAGGAAGCTTTGTTCTCTCTACATAGTTTTGTACACACACACTCCCAGAATCAAACCACACTCTGTATAGATATGCTACACAAGTCATTACTGCATTTGCCATAGGATCACTGAAATCATAACATTTCCAGAACAACTGTTTCACTGCCATGAAATCACAAAATGGGTTTAAAGTTCTTTGTCCGACATGAGAAATGGATAATAATAACTTGATGTAATGGTGGTTATGTCATGTGAGTGCCCTCACAAAATGTTGCCCTTTGCTGGAATTGAATAGCCACTGATGTAAGTCCGTAGGCTAACAAAATGTTAGAAATCATAGCCGCCTTAATAAGGCTCTGAGACTCCACCTATGTGAAGTTATTACATCATATGATTGTGTTGCAAACCAGTTGTTTGAAGTGAAAGTGATGGAGAGGCCCCTCCCACTGCAATTGCACACATTACAACTATGGTAGATATTATTTGTACATAGTAGTTGTATACTACCACACAATGATTACAGCAGATGTGGGTTTTGAACCCCTTCGTATGTGACCACCGAAGCTACATGATGCTGTGAAGAATGGATGAATAATAAGAAAAGTTTTACTGCAATTGTGAAATAGTTGTGTTTTGGAAGAAAGTAGATAATGTTATTGCAGCAAGGCACATCTGTGCCTGTAATTTGGTTAAGAGTGGTGTGATATGCCTCTTTTTTACAAACTACTGCATGATGCTAGGTACACCCAAACACATATGATGCACAATGTAGTGATCCCAGTCGTGCACAATGGGCAGAAAATCACAGATCTGAACTCATAGCTTACTAAGCCAACAGCATACAGAACATTGTCTCATTTCCTCATGTCAAAGCAAAAGGCTTAGTACTTCTCTTATGAAAGGCCAGATTTCATCAAATGGCATCATCAGTATCAAATAAAGTATTCCTTTGGGAAATAAATGGGCAGAAGTTCTTATAGAGGAATCCCCAGTTTTATATGTACATAGTAGATAGTTGGGTGACAACATTGTTACCTACATGCACATGATTTCCTTTACTGTAACTAGTCTAGTCCAGATACAGACTTGCTGTATCTAGGACTGTTTGTAAGCTTCTGAGTGGTGCCAGAGTTCTCTCCTCTTCTGCACTTATACTAGCTTATCAGTCTAGCACTTTACCAGACTTTTTGTAGCAATTATTGTAGCATGCAAAAGTGCTGCCAACACTAAACGTTCTACAAGGAAACAGATCCAGTACTTATTATCAATGCCCACCCCTCCAGGCATGTCTAAAGGCAGTTCCCTGTGTTTATATTATTAACCTGGTGAACTTGGACATCCTGAGGCAGTGTAGCAACTGCCTCATGTAAAACAACAACCCTCTCCTCTTACCTTCCAACACTCAGACTTGCGAGAGATGCACTTATATATCCAAATTGGAAGCCACTCACTCTCCAGCCAAGACTGGAATAACTGGTCAAGAGGAGAAGGTCAACACTTGCATCACACCACATGGAACACAAAGCCCTCTAGAACACACACCAGCACTGCCTTCACATAAAAACACAAACCACACACCCACCTTCATGAAGGCTCTCAATAAAAATCTACCCAAGCAGTAGAGACCTCCAAGGCAAAAACGCACTCGACCACCACAACACAACACTAATCACGAGACACATAACTCCCCTAAACAGTGTGCCACTCAACCAAAGCCCCTAAGGCAAAACAGCATGCCTAACACACTAGTCATAGCTGACTCGATAGTGAGGCACACTGATGTCCCACTCACTAGGTTGAATAAGGAGAAAGTAACAGTCAGCTGTCTGTCAGGTGCCAGAAACCCCCACAACGCATTCACTCTGGTCCCTCAACAACAGGTACAAACAGGGCTCTGTCATGGTACATGTGGGTGTGAATGACCTGAGACAATTAGGTTCATAGGTTCATAGGTTTATACTAGGCTATCTGCCCTAAGGCATTTATAAGCCTAGCCCAAATTATTGTGGCTTACGCCACCCCTTATATGAAAAAATACTGTGCCCATTAGTTTGTTGTGCCTCTGTCCAGCAGTGACCCAGAGATGATTCCCGGGGTAAACCTACGATCTCCCATCCACAGGTCTAGATTTCTCTTGAACAGAGTCAGCGAGGTGCTCTGCCTCACATGTACCGGGATTTTATTCCACAGCATAGGGAGTCTCTGAGTGATAAATCTATATCCCTCCAGCACGTCCTATTTATATCCGTGCTAAGGTTTAAGTCGCTTGCTCTAGTGGTTTTGGTGGATTTGGTTTTTGAGGTGGAGCATGTCCATTAATTCGGGTTGGACATGGCCTTGTATGTCAGGCACATGTCACCTCTGAGCAGGCGGTATGCGACTGAATAGAGCTGGAGTTTCTTCAATCTGGCAGCATATGACAGATTTTGGAGTCCTTATCCTTTTGGTGAGGAACTTTTGGGGTCTCTCCAATTGCTGCAGATGTCGGGTGAGATACATCCCGAATGGGGCATTGTACTTTCGATCATTGGTCTGATAAGTGAAGAGTACAGGGGAACAATGACCTCACTAGATCTGGATGTGAATCCCTTCATGATCAGGTGGGCAATGTAGAAGGTCTTTCTAACCACTTTAGCAATGTGAGTGTCAAAGAAAGGCCACTGTCAGCCTGGGTCCCCAGGTCCCTAATAACCTCTTCTGTGCTTAGTGGATTGCCACCTATATGGTAGCTTGGGGTTACCTTGTTTTCCCGAAGGGTATGACTATACATTTTTGGCGTTTAACTTCAGGCCATGGCTCTGGCACCAGCTATCTGTTTCCGTGAGTCCCTTCTGAAGGATATCAGTGTCGATGCACTTTCCACTATGAAGCCCAGTTTGCAGTCATCTGCAAACTTTGTCAATAAAGTCCTCCCATGTTGGCCTGTACTTCTGAGAAGTAGATGCCAAACAATAGGGGCCAAGGACCGAGCCTGTGGGACACCACTTGTGGCCGGCTTGGAGTCTGACACAGCGCCAGCAACTCTAACCCTGTGGGTTCTGTCCTTAAGCCAGTTTGCAGCCCATCTTGTGACATATGGGTTTACATTTAAGCTGGTAAGTTTTCTACAATACCGAGTGGGGTATTGTGCTTAGCCTTTGCAAGGTCAAGGTAGGCTGTATGGACTGCCTTTCCCTCATCAATGGCCTTGGAGACTATTTCGTAGAAGTCGACGTAGTTCAAAAGGCATGATCTTCCCTTGACAAAGCCAAACTGGGTCGGGTCCAATGTCTGCAAGTCCCCTATATCTTTGTTTATGAGCTCCATTATGATCCTCTCCATAGCTTTGCAGACTAGACTTGTTAAACTTATGGGCGGTAATTACCAGGGTCCGTAGAGGCCACCTTTGTGGAGTGGGACCACAGTTGCCGTCACGCCACTCCTTGAGCACGTATCCTGTGGTAAGGCTGAGATTAAACAGCTGCCTTATGTGCGGGTTTAATTCCTCATTTAGCTGGGTGTAGCACAGCGGGGACACCATGTCCATGCAGTGACAGATATCAGAAGGCTACGAATCAACTATTCACAACACAGAAAGAGAAGTATAGGTTGTGTAATGAGGTACATACCTCTCAACCTTTTAGTGCAAGAAATCTGGACAAAGCTCGACAAAATGAGGCGACAAAGGCCCAAAAATAGTGACATATTTTAAGTATTGCTTTTATAAACTTAGAAAGTTGCTAGAGTAACAGGGTTTGTTTTAACATACGTTTTCTGAAGGGATTGAAGTCTGAAATTGAAATGTATCTCATTATTTATTGACTTCAAGCCTCAGATCATCCCAGTGATTTCACAGAAAACCACAGATTTTATAAAAACAGAACAAAAATATGAGCCAAAAATCTGGACTTTCTGCAAGAATCTGGCCATTGAGAGGTATGCATGCGGAACACCCATGAATGGCTTACACAATTTTCCAGTTGTAATGGGTATGGATCTTCTAACCTGGAGCATGATACCTTAAAAATGTGATTCTCTGACTGTGTCATAGTTACTTTCTTTGCCACAGTTATCTGACAGACAGATGTTACCAAGTTCAAACCCCTTCCTATCATACTAAACACCCTATAGAGCTGTGCATTGACTGCATCTGCCACATTACATAGCAATGGATCTTGTTGCAAAACAAATGAAATTAAAATAAGAAAGTAGTTTTGATGTTAATTTATATAATATTAATTTGTCAGGATGATGAAAAGGAGATACCTATTTTAATGTCCACACAACTCAAAGCAGTCCAATATCAATGCTGCTTAGCCAAGGAAACTTTGTTCTCTCTACATAGTTTTGTACAAACACACTCCCAGAATCAAACCACACTCTGTATAGATATGCTACACAAGTTATTACTGCATTTGCCATAGGATCACTGAAATCATAAAAATGGACATGCTAACAAAGGATTGTTCCAGAACAACTGTTTCACTGCCATGAAATCACAAAATGGGTTTAAAGTTCTTTGTCCGACATGAGAAATGGATAATAATAACTTGATATAATGGTGGTTATGTCATGTGAGTGCCCTCACAAAATGTTGCCCTTTGCTGGAATTGAATAGCCACTGATGTAAGTCCATAGGCTAACAAAATGTTAGAAATCATAGCCGCCTTAATAAGGCTCTGAGACTCCACCTATGTGAAGTTATTACATCATATGATTGTGTTGCAAACCAGTTGTTTGAAGTGAAAGTGATGGAGAGGCCCCTCCCACTGCAATTGCACACATTACAACTATGGAAGATATTATTTGTACATAGTAGATGTATACTACCACACAATGATTACAGTAGATGTGGGTTTTGAACCCCTTCGTATGTGACCACCGAAGCTACATGATGCTGTGAAGAATGGATGAATAATAAGAAAGGATTTACTGCAATTGTGAAATAGTTGTGTTTTGGAAGAAAGTAAATAATGTTATTGCAGCAAGGCACATCTGTGCCTGTAATTTGGTTAAGAGTGGTGTGTTATGCCTCTTTTTTACAAACTACTGTATGATGCTAGGTACACCCAAACACATACGATGCACAATGTAGTAATCCCAGTCATGCACAATGTGCAGAAAATCACAGATCTGAACTCATAGCTTACTAAGGCAACAGCATACAGAACATTGTCTCATTTCCTCATGTCAAAGCAAAAGGCTTAGTACTTCTCTTATGAAAGGCCAGATTTCATCAAATGGCATCATCAGTATCAAATAAAGTATTCCTTTGGGAAATAAATGGGCAGAAGTTCTTATAGAGGAATCCCCAGTTTTATATGTATGTAGTAGATAGTTGGGTGACAACATTGTTACCTACATGCACATGATTTCCTTTACTGTAACTAGTCTAGTCCAGATACAGACTTGCTGTATCTAGGACTGTTTGTAAGCTTCTGAGTGGTGCCAGAGTTCTCTCCTCTTCTGCACCTATACTAGCTTATCAGTCTAGCACTTTACCAGACTTCTTGTAGCAATTATTGTAGCATGCAAAAGTGCTGCCAACACTAAACGTTCTACAAGGAAACAGATCCAGTACTTATTATCAATGCCCACCCCTCCAGGCATGTCTAAAGGCAGTTCCCTGTGCTTTATACTATTAACCTGGTGAACTTGGGCATCCTGAGGCAATGTAGCAACTGCCTCATGTAAAACAACAACTCTCTCCTCTTACCTTCCAACACTCAGACTTGCGAGAGATGCACTTATATATCCAAATTGGAAGCCACTCACTCTCCAGCCAAGACTGGAATAACTGGTCAAGAGGAGAAGGTCAACACTTGCATCACACCACATGGAACACAAAGCCCTCTAGAACACACACCAGCACAGCCTTCACATAAAAACACAAACCACACACCCACCTTCATGAAGGCTCTCAATAAAAATCTACCCAAGCAGTAGAGACCTCCAAGGCAAAAACGCACTCGACCACCACAACACAACACTAATCACGAGACGCATAACTCCCCTAAACAGTGTGCCACTCAACCAAAGCCCCTAAGGCAAAACAGCATGCCTAACACACTAGTCATAGCTGACTCAATAGTGAGGCACACTGATGTCCCACTCACTAGGTTGAATAAGGAGAAAGTAACAGTCAGCTGCCTGTCAGGTGCCAGAATCCGCCACATAACGCAAGCACTCAGGTCCCTCAACAACAGGTACAAATATGACTCTGTCATTGTACATGTGGGTGTGAATGACCTGAGACAATTGGTTAATTTTCTGGTATCATTCTAAGAGGATCCAGTATCTGTCTGCCTCGGATGACATGATTGACAGATGCCTTTTTTAGGCAGTGTTCCACAGACCAAATTACCACAGTAACAGATACAAACAAATGCAATCTGAGGGTCATGTTTCTCAATGCTAGAAGTCTAAATCTCAAAATGCACTCACTCGAAGCACTCCTTAAAATGGAGAACATTGACATTTGTGCTGTAACAGATACCTGGCTCAAGGCAGCAGAAAGCACCCCTGCACTACCAGGCTATAACTCATTCCACACCTTTCGGCCCCAGAACTTGGAATGAAGCTCCAAAGGCAGTGGTGTTTCCATATTCATAAAGGATGCACACACCTCCAAACTGGTAGCCCAACATAATGCATCAGAGATACTTCAGGTGCAGCTAACATTGGGTAAGACAGCAATTCAGGTCGTAGCCTGCTATAGGTCCCCAACCATTTCTCAAGACTCACACTCCACATTCCTAAGCACCCTGGAGAATATTAGGGTCCAACCTAACACTCTTTTACTAGGTGACTTCAACAACCCCTCCATTAATTGGGTAAACTACTCATGTACCAATACACTTGCCTACTATTTCCTGGAGTTCATTAATTCCAATGCCCTGGACAAGCTCGTTCTTACCCCCACTAGAGGTAGCAACATGCTTGACCTGGTCATTACTAACATGGGTGACTGTTGCTCTACATCAATAGTCAGCTCCTACCTGGTTAGATCTGAACACAAACTAATCACCTTGGAAATCCACATCCCTCCCACCCCACCCTGCAAAGGTAACCACCATGAAAACTTCTCCAAAGCTAAATTTTGGGCTCTTAAAAACAGAGGTGGCTAATTTCACAGCACCCATGCAAATGGAGAATAGTTGTGTGATGGCAGAATCATACACCAATGCAGTGTATGAACACGTACACAAATGCATGGATCTCACCATATACAATAGAACCAAGACGCTCTCCTCCAAAAAAAGGAAACCAATTTTGTGGTCCCCTGCCATAAACAAACTCTACAACAGAAGGAGGAAACTGATGTGGAATAAGGTGAAGTCCCAAGACTGGAAAAAACCCTTATCAGCCTCAACAAAAAGTTGAGATACCTCATCAAATCCTCTAAAGCTAGCCATGAAAACAGAATAGCAGCAGATAGTAAAAACATCCACAAGGCCTTCTATAGTTATGTAAAGAATCTCCACGGCAATACCCAGATTTGCTCTGAGCTACTGTACAATGGTACCTCCTATACCGATCCAAAAGATATTGACAATATACTGGCCGACAGATTCAGAGCCAGCTTTACCCCTCCCCCCCAATACAATACCAATAGATTGCCAAGCACCCAGTATTACTGTTGCACAGGTTAAAACAGCACTGTCCAAGGCCAAGGATACAGTTTCTATGGGACCTGACAATATCACTGGTTGTGTTCTACATGAACTACATATTGAACTGGCACCTCACCTGTGTGCCCTGTTCAATCACAGCCTCACCTCAGACTTTGTCGTTACTGAATGGCGCACTGCTACAGTCATCCTTCTCCACAAAAGAGGAGTGACTACAGACCCTGGGAACTATTGCCCCATTAGCCAGATGAGTCTGATATGCAAAGCTATGGAATGCATCAGCATGGACCTAATAAACAAGGATATAGGGAATCTTCAAACTCTGGATCCCACACAATTTGGTTTTGTGAAGGGTAGATCAAGCCTGCTCAACTTGGTCGTCTTCTTTGAGTCAGTCACCAGAGCTGTGGATGGAGGTAAGGTGGTTCATACAGCCTACCTTGATCTGGCAAAGGCTTTTGATGCCATTCTCCACTCAGGAATCATAGAAAAACTCACTAAGCTTGGCATCAACCCCTATATCACTAGGTGGGTTGCAAACTGGCTCACGGATAGGGCCCACAGTGTGAAAGTAGCTGCTAGTCACGAGTGGAGTCCCACAGGGTTCAATCCTGCATCCTCTCCTGTTAGGTATCTACTTCTCTGATGTCCAGGCCAACACGAAGGGACTCTGGCTGACAAAGATCACAGATGACTGCAAGTTGGGAGCTATTATTAACTCCCCAAGTGATGTTGACATCCTACAGACTGGCCTCACTGAGACCGACTGGTGTCAGAACCATGGCCTTAGGCTCAATGCCAAAAAATGTGTCAGCTTCCCTTTTGGGAAAAACCCGGTTCCTATGAATTACCACATTGATGGTAGTCCACTGAACACAGAAGGCATTATAAGAGATCTGGGAACACAGGTTGACAGCAACCTCTCTTTTGATCACCACATTGCCACTGTGGTCAGAAAGCCCTTCTATGTGGCACATCTCGGTACTAAGGGTTTTGCATCCAGGAAGAAAGAGGTCATTGTCTCCCTCTACTCTTCCTTCATTAGGCCAATCATCAACTACAATGCCCCATTTGGCATGTACCTCACTAGATACCTGCAACAACTGAAGAGGCTGCAAAAGTACCTCACAAAGAGGATCCTAGGCCTTAAACACTTGTCCTACATGGACAGACTAAAAAAACTCCAACTGTTCTCTGTCTCATATTGGAATGCTACATCTAAAGAAATCTCAATCTTTCCATACCACACACTCTATAGAACTCAACTTCATTACCACAATTAATAGAACATGCTGGAGGGACAGGTTCATAACCCAGAGACTGTCCATGCTATGGAACAGACTTTTCATACATGTCAAGCAGAGCACCTCGCTAACCTTCAAGAGAAATCTTGATGAGTAGATGGGAAACAGAAATTTCACCCTGGGGATCACTCCAGTGGCTCTACTCGACAGAGGCACTGGGAACTGAGGTCGGTTGGCACTATGCCAGGGCAAACTTATGGCTAGGTTTGTAAAGGCCCCATGGCCATTAGCCTACTACACACCTATGAACCTATGATTGTTTAGATCAGAATAATTCTATGCAAGCAGTAATCATTTGTTGAGCCATTATCAATTATATTTGGTCAGGTTTTGGACAATGTGCAGTGCAAATACAAACAGACAAGTCAAAATATGACAATGTAGTGCTGAAAACCACTGATTAAATATGTGTGAAAAGGTTGCATACCATTGCACATAATTTCCAAGTGTAATTGTTGGTGTAACTGTTGGAGTACAGACATAACTTCTGAAGTGTACAGTCAACATCAGAGTTAAATCCACGTATCTTGAGTACAGTGATGACAATGTGAATTAGCAGTAGTCAGTGGTGCTCAATGCCAACTTTAGTGCAATTAAGGAGTATAGACAGACAATCAGGTCTAACTGTGACTAAATCCAGAGCAGATATGCGTTATGTTAATGTTTTGCGTGTCATGATGTCCACATTAGTCATGACACTTGCAGTATAGTACTGATAATATGGATGATATAGGTGCTACATTTACAGTGCCATTGTATGTGTTGACGGTGCATTCATGTCAGGCACGTTTCAGTTGTTGTTATGCAACTGAATGCGTTTGTATGACACAATGGAGTAATAAAAAGTCAATACATCAATAACAGACATGTATGTGTCATAATGAATATAATTCAGTACATGGATCAAAATTAAATCACTTTGATAATATCATCTGATGGGTGTATATTAGCAATATTGTCCAAATTAGCCTATTGTAGTGCACTTGTTAACTGATAAAGCCTTCATTGTACCTAAAATCCTGCACAATTTCTGGGATGATATGAGCATTTTGTGAATGAAAATGAAATATATGAGGGACAAGCATGTTAATGCTGGTGGAAACCTGGACTATGGAAACAGTATGAAACAAGACAGGTTGTGGGCAGCATTCTTTATAACACTGGTTATACTTGCAATATCCTATATGGTGTACATTCCACTCTACAGCACTTGAAGAGATGATACGAACTGTCTACAGACTTTCTTTACATAGCTCAGACAGGCTAAGCACAGTAGCATAAAGGGGATCAGACTATTGTTGCTGAAGGCAAATAATCAAGATTTTCCCATCAACTGTGTACTGCCATTTACATAAGTTAGTGCCTTTTTTAAGCAAGGCTCAAATGACAAACCTACCTCCCTAGAAAACACAAGTGGAAAAAAACTAAAAAGGTAAGTGCTCTCAATGCCAGTCTAAACCTCAAGATGCCATCTCGAAGCAAGCCTCCTCAGTATGGAAACATCGATATCTATTGCAGTAGCTGAAACCTAGTTTCGAGCTCACAGAGCACCCAGCACTATCAGGTTTTACCTCATATCATGCTTTCGACCCCAAAACTGACAGAACCACAAAGGAGGAGTATCCATTTTCATCAAAGATACCACCTCAGGTTGGTAGCAACGCGCAAGCATCGGAGACTATCCGAGTCAGGTGCAACTACCATAAAACCGAGCACCTTACAGTTTGTAGCATACTACAGACCCTCCTCAACTCAAGACACACAGCCTTCCTGAAGACGCAGAGAGAGAATGTGTCTCCAAATACCATCATCCATCATTGAGACTTCAACTAACCAAACATAGACAGAAACTCCACTCAGCCCCAACAGCCAAAGTTATAGGAATTCTAAACTCAAATGCAATGGAACAACTAGTCTACATTCTACAAGAGACAATATACTAGACCTAGTCATCACAAACATAGAGGACAAAACAACCCACACGGTACATCCCTCTTTGGCTAGGAATCAGACCATAAATTAATCTCTAAATCCATGAAATCCACATCCGCACCAACCCCCACAGTGAAGAACTTCTCAAAAGCGACTTCACGCTAAAGCACTGAACACTTGTCTTTGAGGCAGTGGGGCCAGTGGAAAGGCACCTGGCTGCTGAATCCTTTTCCCCCACAACTATAGGCCTTTTCAGAAATACATGAATCATGCAATCAAATATGCATGGACCATGCAATCCCAAAAGGCAGCAAACCCAAAGGCAGGCGGCGGTCTGACCGGTTCTGAAAGGAAGGGAAGCTAAACAACAGGAGAGCAGGAAATCCTAAAGGAAGCAAAGATCAAAATCAGTACTAGCAAATCCAGTACTCCTCATAAAATCATCGGCAGATCCTGCCTTCTGAACTTAGTCGACTTTTTTGGAAACAGTCACTAAGGCCATTGATGAGGGTAAGGCAGTTCACACAGCCCTTACTGACCTTGCAAAACCTCGACACAATACCCACTCGGGCATCTTAGACAAACTCACCAGCTTAAGTAAGCAGCCCATATGTCTGATGGGTTGCAAACTGGCTCAGGACAACCCACCACGAGACAAGTTGCTGGGCTATGTCAGAAAACACCAAAAAAATGTATGAGTCATACCCTTTAAAAACAAAGTACCGACCGACAAATACACACATAGGTGGTAATCCATTAAATACGGAAGAGGTAATCAGGGACCTAAAGGGACTGATTGACAGTAACCTCTCATTTGACACTCGCATTGCCAAGTGGTTAGGAAGACCTTCTATATTTACTTACCTTATCATGAAGGGTAGATCAAGAGGTCATTGAACCTATGAACCTATGAACCTATGGTGCTGCTCACCTCCAGGAATCATGCAAATGTTAAGGACTCAGACTGATTACAATGGAGGGAACATAGAGAAAGAGAGATAGAGATGGAGAGAGATAGAGAAACAGAAAGGGGAGAGGGAGAAAGTAGATTATGAAAGCAGGATAATGGTGACTCAATACAATATGTCGGCAACAGCTACACATAAAATACTCTTATAAAAAAGTCACTAAAAGTTTGATATAGTTCTGGATTCAAACCATTGACACTATGTAAAAATTAGTCTATAGACATGAGAATTATCTCAGCACACCACAAAGGAACTCCTACTTCACAGAGTTAAAATCACACAGTTGAAGGGACAATGACAACAGGATGGAGGCATTAGGCTTCGTCACATTAATGTCAATAGTAAAATCCATAAGCTGAACATTCCATCAATCAGCCTAATACATATGCAACTGTAAAAAGTGATATGAGAGAAGAGGTGAAGACAGAGAGAATGAGAGCATAACAAAATATTGGTTTATGGGACATTTATGAACATCGTTATGGTGTGTTAGTCTTAGGTGTTTCTTCATTATTAATCTGTCATGCACTGTGCCATTAATTGTTTGCTATAGGGAAAAGGAAGGGGTGAGAGAGTAGAAAAAATTTTAAGACATAAGCAGTATAAGGGTTGTTTAATAAGTCTCCATTTTGGGGATGGACTGATTTTGCATATGCTTTCTTGCTGCACTATTCAAATGCTATGTTCATGAAATATTGTAACAGGTGATAAATACAGATGTTTGCATTTAAACATATGATTGGAAAATAAAATGACATGAAACAATAA
The DNA here is from genome assembly GCF_019279795.1 of Protopterus annectens. Classification (NCBI taxonomy): domain Eukaryota; kingdom Metazoa; phylum Chordata; order Ceratodontiformes; family Protopteridae; genus Protopterus; species Protopterus annectens. The sequence goes on along the minus strand of NC_056743.1, from coordinate 1,106,511,052 downwards.
TTTGGCATACAGCTGTAATCAAACTCTTGACTCTGTGCAAAATATTAATTCTACAGATGTGTATTACCTCAACACACCACATTGGAACTTCTAGATCATTACATCTAGCAGTCTAAGTGTTAGAGTAAATGTCGCAAAGTACTGCCTTTACTCTGTATTCTTATAGCACAGCATGTTTAAGTACATTTACATGAAGTTAACCAGAATACTATGGGTGATGTCAAAAACTCACCAGGTTTTGCCATAGAACTTGAAATGCCATTCACCATCACTCAACATTGTTGAACAATGCCAAGCTTCTCACAAATACTGAGGACAAAAGTGAAAGCTTTTTGATGGGCCATTTCTGGCCATGTATGTTGTGTGTGATTCTATTTTCTGACCAGATTATACATGTAAAAAAGAGGCTGGCATGACAGTGGTGAAAATGGGGCAAGCAGAGGGGAGGACACAGGGGAAAGAATACAGGAGTTTGCAGGAGGGTGGTGGGAGAGCACCATAGCTATCCACTGCTTCGTGACATATATGTAGAATTATAAACAGATGATTATGTATATTCACAACACCAGTGATAGTTGGTAACAACAGAATAATGTTGTGTTGCCAATTGAACCAAATCAAGTTTGTCAAGATGACACACAGGCAAAGTGGAGAACTAGTATGAGGCATAATTTTTTGTGGGACCAGTGTCCCTTTCATTTGTCTTTTTTGCAGAGAGAGAGAGAAAAAGAGGGAAATGATGAGGAAGGTATTTAGGAATGAGTGGGCCAGGTAGGTAGGTTAGGTTAGGTAGCGAGTATAGATATACAGAACATACAAGACAGAGATGGTGAAGAACACAAAAGGATGGAGGACATCATGACTTTGGATAGGTAGCAGAAAGCAGACACACATATGTCCAGCTTGAGAATGGTGTGAATGGAGTCCTCACCCTTAGAACTGTCATCACTGTCTCCTGTGTCATTTGCCTCGGTTTATACCAGATGTGGCATCAGTTTGGCAATGCAATGTAGGACTATTAAAACCCTGCATACTCAGGCACTGAGGTCTGTCTCCATTATGTCATCCACCAGCTCTGGCATCTCCTGACTGGTGACAAAATCACCACCTCCACTGATGCTGCTCCTGGAGTGAACTACTGCACCAGCAGCCAAAGGAGAACTATATGATGCAGATGGAGCAGGTAGGGCAGAAGTTGTGGAGACAGTGCTGACAAGTTGTGACCCAGCTGTGCTGGGCATCAGTGCTGCCTGTGGTGGTGCCACTGCAGCCACCTGTGGAGGTATTGAGGGCCAAACTGCAGTGATGGGTCAAGCTCCCTGTGCTGATGGTTATTTTGATTTCAGCAGCAATGCATGAAAAAAATATTATATATTAACAAAAAGAGAGACAGAGAGAGAGAGAGGGAGATAGGGTAGGGAGAGAAAAAAGGGAAAATTCAATCAACTGCATGTCACATTATTTTATTACTTCACTACATAAACAAATATGAGAAATAAACACGTACACCATTGCCACATCCAGATATAATGGGATGTCATTAATGTATGTTATAAAACCTATCAACTGCAATGCCATTCTATGACAAATAGAAACATTTATTTGACTATGCCATATCGGATATATGCTTCAAAAGTTAATAGTTGCAGTTACAAAAATTGAATCGTGAGTGCCATGCAGTATTAAAATTAACATTTTATAAATAATATCCTGCATAATACCTGCTTAAGATGATATAGAGTGGTGGACTGCAAATACTTGCCTTGCATTCAAACCTGATATATACTTACCCTGTGCCTCTCTGAAGCAATGTATTCTTTGCTGATGCACCTCATCATTTTCTGCTATCTCTTCAGCAGCTGTACAGTACAGAAAATATAAAAATATGAAAGCATAATGAATAACTGTATTAGCTGACTAATCAGTGCTGTTTCACTGATTGGTAATGGCTCAACTGGGTATTTGAATCTGAAATTCATCCTCCCATTGGCTGAAGAGGTCCTGATTGTACCTCTTCGTGTCAGTATAATGGTGACAACATTGCTTACCAGTGCATGGAATGCCAGATGAAATGGAGACAGCCTTGGCCAAGCTATTCCAAGCCTCAGCCTTGTAGTGAGACCTGGCATAATTCTCCCTGCAGCAGCCTGTGGCTATTGTGCTTGATGAGGAGTGCCACAAAAATCCTGGACTCCTCAACACCCCATCTTTGTTCTCTAAATGAAATGCCATCACCCCTTTCACCAGCCACGTATACAAAACTGAAACTAGAAATATGTGTCTGAATTGATGCCCAATTCATATCTCATGTATAACATCATGTGTGCAAAGATGCGCACGCTTGCCAGCTGCATTTGCACAATTGAAAGTACAACTATAGCTTGGCAGACACATTGGTAGTGATTACATCAAAAAGCATGGAAGCTGTGAATTATGACAATGCAGTTTGACCATGTGTGATGCTCAAACTTTTGACACTTGTTCCAGTGTTAAACACTGAAATGCTTTATGGTGTTTACTATAATTTAGTTGGTGGAAAATTGTATGACTCATGACATAGTAGGCTGTTTGGACTTAAACATAAGTAAGAGTGAGTAGTACTAACAGCATATTAAAACTTCAAAAGAGACCACTGTCTTTCTAGTTGCCCGCCTCTTATGTTAATCTGACCATATATCTAATTTCTCTCTACTTTCACTGGCTTATGTGAGTAATCACAAAACCATCACTTTTGAAATCCCACCCCTTCAATTATTTAAATTTATTGGCCATCCTACAGTATTTCATAGCACCAAAATACAAAAGTAACCACCCTTTTCAGTCCATCTTACTGTTTTAAAAATAGTAACTCTCCACTAAACCTTAACTTTTTAAACAGGTAAAACTCAAGTTACCTACTTTCATATCTAACTTCTCTAGTGCACACTGCAGAGTGCATTCTTTCAATCTTACCTTTAAGCATCCCTGTTACTAGCACTTTCTCTAATACCTAAAAAGATCATCTCTACTTGACTCCAAGTAGACTTTTCTCTATCTGTTAAACCTAGCACTTGCTCCTATAGTACTTATTACCTTGATACGGCACTCTTATAGATAGCACCCCAAAAGGCAAACCCCCATTTCTCGGTCACCCACGTCCCCCGAATCTCTTTAAAGTTTTTGTCTAGTCCTTCTAGCATGTCGAGGGATCAGTTGCTAGTGTCCTCTCCTGCTCAGCTGGTGAACCTGGGAATATTGAGGCAATGTTACAATTGCCTCATGTACACAGACAACCCTCTCCTCCTCCCACAAAACACAAATACATGAGAGATGCAACTATACGGCCAAACTGGAGGCTGAGCTCTCTCAACATAGGACTGGCAAGACCAGTCAGGAGGAGAAGGTTACCACACACACTATAGACCCAGTCTCACATAGTACCATCACAACCTCAAATCATACACATAAACACACAAAGACATACTCAGGCTCTGATCAAAAATCTACCAAACAGCAGAGGCCACCAAAGCAGACACCCAAACAACCACCACCTCAGAACACAACACCTGCAACACATAGACCTCACAGTCAGAGTGTCAAACAGTCACAGCCCTTAAGGCCAAACACAATGCCAGACACACTAGTCATTGGTGACTCCATAGTCAGACACACTGACGCCCCGCCACCAGACTGAGTAAGGAGAAGGTCACAGTAAGCTGCCTGTCGGGCGCTAGAATCCGCCACATAACGCAAGCACTCAGGTCTCTCAACAGCAGGTACAAACGACTCAGTCATTGTCCACGCTGGTGTAAACGACCTGAGACGCATCTCCTTGGACTACATGAAAAGAGACATTGAGGAGCTCTCTGATTATGTAGCCCAGGCAGGTATGACCCTGACCTTGAGCAGTATCCTACCTTCACCAAGAATGATGCCACAATACAGAGATAAGATGATCAGCTTTAACAATTGGCTTAAACTCTGGTGTCATTCAAAGGGGATCAATGTCTGTCTGCCTGGGATGACATGCTGGACAAGCCACGCTGTTTAGGACGGCTTGCACCTGTCACCCTGGGATTCCGGATGTTGGCAAAGGCTCTTGCCACCCCCATAGTGCCTTTTTAGGCAAGGCTCAAATTCTAAACCTACCACCCTAGAACACAAAAAGGAAAAAACTAAGGGTAATGCTGCTCAATGCCAGAAGTCTAAATCTCAAAATGCACGCACTCGAGGCCCTTCTCAGTATGGAGAACATCGATGTCTGTGCAGTGACAGAAACCTGGTTCAAGGCTCCTGAGAGCACCCCAGCACTATCAGGTTTTACCTCTTATCATGCCCGCCCCAAAATCCGGACAATACCAAGAAAGGAGGTGGGGTATCCATATTCATCAAAGACACCCACACCTCAAGACTGGTGGCAACGACGATGCATCGGAGACCATCCAGGTGCAATTAACCATAGGCAAGACTGCTCTACAAATTGTAGCATGTTACAGGCCACCCTCACAAACTCAGGAACCTCACATGGCCTTCCTGAAAACACTAGAGGGGATAAATGTATCACCAAACACCATCATACTAGGTGACTTCAATTACCCTAATATAGACTGGGAACACTACTCAAGCCCAAACACCCTAGCCCAAAAGTTCCTGGAATTCATAAACTCAAATGCCATGGAACAACTAGTCACCATCCCCACAAGAGGAGAAAACATACTTGATCTCATCATCACGAACATGGGAGCACAATGTTCAACACCGAAGTATACCCTCACTGGTGAGATCAGATCACAACTAATCTCGCTGGAGGTCCTCATCCCACCCCACCTGAAATAAAAAGACCACAGTAAAGAACTTCACTTCACACTTCTAAAGACTAGTGTGGTCTCCTTTAAGGCCCCCGAGCCGGCAGAAAACAGTACTCAAGCCGCTGAATCACTTACAAATGCCTTCTACCAGCACCTGCAGGACTGCATGGATAAGGCAATCCCAAGCAAAACAAAGACTCTTTGTACCAAAGGCAAGCGTCCAGTCTGGTGGACCCCAGCCATAAACAAACTCTACAACAAAAGGAGGAAGCTACTACAAGATAGAGCAAAATCCTTAAAAGGTAAGACACCCTTGATCACTATAAGTAAACTAAGAGCTCTCATAAAATCATCCAAAGCAAATTTTGAGAGAAAAATAGCTAAAGACTCAAAAGACAATCATAAGGCCTTCTTTAGCTATAAAGAAACCTGGGAGGAAACTCCCAGATATGCTCAGAACTAGTTCAAAATGATGTGAAGATTACTGATCCTACAGACATTGCCAACATACTGGCTGACAGGTTCAGTGCAAACTTCTCCCCCCCAAAAGGAGAGATATCTATACCAGCGATTGCAGCCCCCAAACATCTCCAACGCCCAAGTGAGAACTGCTCTCCAAAGCAAAACACAGCATCCATGGGACCTGATGGTGTCCCGGCTGTGTGCTCCACGAACTCAACGAGGAATTAAACCCACAGCTAGGACAGCTGTTTAATCATAGTCTTACCTCTGGATACGTACCCAGGAGTGGCGCACTGCAACTGTGGTCCCACTTCACAAAGGCGGTGCCTCCACCGACCCTGGAAATTACCGCCCATTAGCTTGACAAGCCTTATCTGCAAAGCCATGGAGAGGATCATAATGGACCTCATAAATAAAGACATAGGAATTTGCAGACTTTGGATCCATCCCAGTTTGGCTTTGTCAAAGGCAGATCATGCCTTCTAAACTTGGTTGACTTTTTCAAAACAGTCACCAAAGCCATTGATGAGGAAAGGCAGTCCATACAGCCTACCTCGATCTGGCAGGCCTTCGATACAATACCCCACGTATCATTGAAAACTCATCAGCTTAAATGTTAACCCATACATCACAAGATGGGTTGCAAACTGGCTGAGTGACAGAACCCACAGGGTCAGAGTTGCTGGCCATGTCAGACTCAAAGCCTGTCACAAGTGGTGTACCACAGGGCTCAGTCCTGGGCCCACTCTTGTTTGGCATCTACTTTTCCGAAGTACAAGCAAACACAGGAGGGTTATGGCTGACAAAGTTTGCAGATGACTGCAAACTGGGTGCCATAGTAGAAAACACATCTGACACAGATATCCTTCAGAAGGGTCTCACAGAAATGGATAACTGGTGCCAGAGCCATGGCCTAAAGTTAAATGCCAAAAATGCATAGTCATACCCTTCGAAAAACAAGGTTACCCCTAGCTACCAAATAGGTGGCAATCCACTGAGCACAGAAGAAGTTATCAGGGACCTGGGGACCCAGGTTGATAGTAGTCTGTCATTCGACACCCATGTAGCTAAAGTAGTTAGGAAGACCTTCTACATTGCCCACCTTATCATGAAGGGATTCTCATCTAGATCAAGGGAGGTCATAGTCTCCCTATACTCATCACTCATCAGACCAATGATTGAGTACAATGCCCCATTCGAATGTATCTGACCCGACACTTGCAGCAGCTGGAGAGGCCACAAAAGTTCCTCACCAAAAGGATAAAGGGTCTCAAACATCTGTCCTATGCTGCCCGACTGAAAGAACTCCAGCTCTATTCAGTCGCTTACGGCTTGCTCAGAGGTGACCTTTGCCTAACATACAAGGCCATGTCAAACCCAGATTTGATGAATATGCTTCACCTCAAAAATCTAGATCTGTCAGAGTCACAAGGGCGGAGACTTAAACCTCGACACGGCTATTAATAGGACATGCTGGAGGATAGATTCATCACCCAAAGACTCCCTATGCTGTGGAATAAAATCCCGGTATATGTGAGGCAGAGCACCTCGCTGGCCTTGTTCAAGATAAATCTTGACCAATGGATGGGAGATCGCAGATATACCCCAGGGATTACCTCAGTGTCACTGCTCAACAGAGGCACAGCAAAATAATGGGTATAGTTCCCCATACTAAAGGGGTGGCGTAAGCCACAAAACTATGGGCTAGGCTTGTAAATGCCCTCGGGTAGATAGCCTAGTATGAACCTATGAACCTATGAACCTAAATATTAAACCTTTCTTATGAACTGTCAGTGGCACATATATACTTACCCTGTGCCTCCCAATACATACTGACCTAAACACATACATACAGTATGTGATGAGTATAATAATTATAACAAAACTTTTGTGCACATCATAGTTATGCAAGTGCATTTTAATTTAAATATCATCATTGGCAAGTTTAACATACTTTGCACACATTATATAAGGCTTACATAGCAAGCATTAGTGGCACATTTCTTACAATAAACATAGTTATGATACTTATTTACATTTAGCATTACATTCCTAATCAAAATGTAACAAATGGCATTCTGACCCTGCTCTGTAAAAGTATCTGTAAACTGGATATCATGTCTTCTTTCTTGTACCATACAAAATGTCACCTGACAGGTACATTTTCTTCAGTTAGCACTATCCAGAGTGCTGATGGCTGTGCATCAACACCAGGCTCAGTTGGGCTACAGAAGACAGCCAAAGTTAATTTTTTTTACTTTTTTCTTTTGGCTGTGAGCCATGTTTGCATACTCCCAAGCTCCATTCAACTCCAAAAGGCAGTCAAAAAGTAAAAAAAATAATACATTTGAAAACAAATTAAAGGAAAATTAAAACAATCAAAGGGTGTATCTAGCAACAACTACTGCAAGGAGTGTATTACACTGACATGGTCATATCTCCTTACCAAATCAGAACTTTAATTTTCTTTTACACGTTATCAGGTCTACAGGTAATGTCAAGTAATGGGAAAGGGGACAGACAACAGCCGACATGTTATTAGCAATACTGAGAATAATTGGTTTTCTAACAGCAACATAATCATTTTCCAAAATGTGTGTCTAAATTTTCTTCTGACCCCCCCTCAACAAAATTATTTGTAAGCTGGATTTGAACCCTGCATCACCTGTCTTCTTTTTCTAAGTTCAATTCTCTTACACATTATGCCATGGAGAAAGTTAGCTGATGGGTGCATTTTGTTCACTCAACACTATCCAGAGTTGTGATGGCCATGTACCAGTGCCAGGCTGGTTTACTCTACAGAAGGCCATCCAAATTAAAAGTCTTGCTTTTTTCCTTCTGGTGTGAGCTGCGTTTACATGCTGCCAAATCACACATGCAAAAGGTAATAAAACAGTATGCAAAGAAATTACATTAAAACAATAAAAGGGTATATCTAGGAAGGAACATGGCTCTTATAGCATTAACATGACACATTCATCCTTTTCACATCCATTTGCCTCATGACAACTAACATTTGTGTACATATCGTCATCATCAGGATTTCACATAATGCCAATTGTTCAGAAAGTGGACACACAGAGACTTACAGGAGGTCATTCTTGACACAGTATATACAATTAATAATGATTCAAACATTGAAAATAAAATGTATTACTGTCAAGATGAATAAATGTTTGATTTGGATAAGTTCTCCAGTATGTATGACACATATGTCCACATTACTCATGTTATAGCTTTTGTGTTACCCCACTTTACAAAATGTCATGTTACATTATCCATAGCACACATTATTATTATTATTAACAAGAAGAGGTGAAATTCCAACGACACATTTGTAACAGCAATTCACATAGACTACAGGCAAGATTTCTGGCAGCCATCACACAGACTTTAGCCTGTTCATTTCTTATGCCACATTGTTGTGGCAACTTTTATTCTGAACCTAGTTAGAAAGAAATATGTGTAAACTGGTCTCAAATCCTGGATTATGTGGCCTCCTTCTCTAAGCCCACTTCAGTAGCACGTTGTGCCACAGAAATAGGTAACTGACAGGTGGAATTTCTTCACTCAGTGCTGTCCAGACAGAAGTACATAGGCACCAGTCTGAATTGTGCTGTTGATGGCATTACAAACTATATTTGTCAGTTTTATCATAGAAGGTGAACAGTGCTTCACTGTTAGTCAAGAGTGTACAATGTCAAATGGCATGCAAGGATGAAGAAAAAAAGAAAACATGAACAAAGACTTTTCAATTTATTTTCTGATATTTCCTCAACTTTGTTTTCTTGTAATATGAACAAATGCCGCTTAAACATCACTATGCTCAAACAAACAATACCCACTCTGGATCTGAATCACCAAACCAGGGTATTAACAATACACACGAGATTATTAGCACTATTTTCCACAGAGACAGATATATACTAGAAAGAAGCAAAGGTAGATTAAATATACTCAAGATGTGACATTGTATCAATTTACATTAAAGATGCAACAGAGCCACTTTTTGAAAGTTGTACTGTGTAATTTGCCAGTAGTAGAGTGGATATATTAAATATTGGCTACCATTAAGCTACTATCATCTCTGACAATATATAAAAATATTTGCAACACTGTAGCTGTTTTCTTCTTTTTATTTTGTGAGCATCATTCCCTTATCTATGTTTTTCTAACAAGAATGCAATCTCATTATTGCCTTTGATATCTTTTTAGTAAAGCATACTTAGAATTGCAGACAAATTTTTACTTAGTGGCACAAAGTGTGGTCATAACTACTTCCTAAAAATGTTATGAATGTTTCTCTTCTAAGTCAGTGAATGCAATCCCAAACTTTTTGATAGGTCTGTTTTTCCTGGCACACCTCCAGTAAGCATACATCAAAGAAAACAGACTATAAAACAGTGATTATTCCTGCAGTCAAACTAATCATTCAGACTTGCAAGCCCTTAGCAAGTAACACTTGTCAGTGCTCATCCTTGCAGTGCTGCAGTGTGTGTATTCAATAATTTTGGTACTTACACCATGTTTGCCTGCCCTGTACGAAGTACAGTTTGTGGAATTCATGAATGCTAATGAGATCACATCTCATTTGGATATTTTCAGTGTTCAGAGGGATGAATCTGCACTATATAAAGCTAATTGTGTAGGTAAGGAAATTGTATCATGGTAGTGGAGACTGTTTGGATTCAGAGAGCTCAATATTGTGATTAGACTTTCAAAACTTGTTTACAGTTTAACAAGTATCTTGCTCCAAAGGTATATTGCTGTTTTTTACAAACAAAATACTTTAACATTACTAATGGATTACAATTCATAATACACCCATTTGTTTACTGTCATCATCGTTTGTCGACTTCTGTTGGCATAGCCATGTATATCAGTTATTTCTTTCATTAAAAGTTTTGGAAAGGACTTTCCAAGATGGCTGCACACTGATCAGCAGCTTAAGTTCAGCTCCCCCAATGTGAACAAAGATGCTGAGACATAAGGACTAGGAACTCTTTCACTTTTAAACTGGTACTGTTTAGTAAGCACACTGCCTGGACGCCAGCAAAGAAGAAACTATGAGTGCCTGAAAGAAAATCAGTCAAAAAAGGTGAAGAAAAAACATTGACTGGGAATACTCCTGTAGTTGTTTAGCAAAAATCAGTTCAAGCTCCAGCTCTGGTGCAAGACATGGCTTCCTGTAATCTAGAGGAAAAATAACTGAAATGGCTCAGAACCCATTAAATAACAGAAACATTAAAGGAGTATATCAACTCAAATAACAAAAGTCTGGAAAAAATGGAAGATGCTTTAAACAGGTTTTCAGATCAATTGATGAAAGTGTAAAAGTCAGAGGTCAAAATAAAAAAAAAGGCTAGCTGAATATGAGCCTGTTCAAGAACAGATATTTGTAGAAATGGTAGAATTAGAGGACAGAGCTTGCAGGGAAAAATTGAGATTTTCTGCTGTACAAAAGAAACTGGAAGGAACAGGCTGTATTAATTTTATGAAGGCACAAATAAGTAACTTGACTGGTATTCCACAACAGGACTTGTTAATTAAAAGGGCACATTGTGTGTATGCTCCAAAGCTGGCCAAGAGAAAACAGCCAAGAACTATATCAATAAAGATGCAATCTTGCCAGCAAAAAGAGTTGGCCATGACACAACTATGGCAGAATGGTAAAGTATTAACAGTTGGAGACAATAGAGTACTTGTGGAAAATTATTATTCACCTGCGCCAGGCAGAAGAGAAGAACGTTTATTCCAGCAATCAGCGAATGTTGAGAGCAGCTATGCGATTCAAGCTGTTGTATCTGGCTGTCTTCAGAATATTTTTCCTTGAGGATCAAAGTAATTTTTGATGCAGAACAGGCTAATGAGGAAATACAAAAGTTTGTCCAACAAAAAGTGAGCCATCAAGCAGGAGGGGATTCTGCTTCTCATCTTTCTGATAAAAAAGCTTATAGAGAGACTTTGCCAGTGAAAGCTTTCTCAGGAGTACCTTATAAGTGAACCAGAGTCTGGAAGTGGAAGATGGAGATGAACAGGAAGATGACCAGTAACATGGAAATTAGGGAATAAATGTGAGATTATAAATCATCAATCACATTTGTAAAATATGGCTGTTCAAGAAAAGGAAGAAAGAATTGACACATCACACCATTAATGTTTGGATGGACACCAAGGGGATGGGAAGACAAAATAAAAGGCAGCTGTAAGTAAAACAACTTCTGTTATTAAAAGTATTTCTATGAAAGTTTTCATGATATAAATTACATGTTATCTAGAAACAGATGTACAGACCCTAATATATGCAGAGCTAATATGTGTTCTCTTACTTTTGCATAAGCAAATGCTTGGATTAAGAACCTTGGCTTAATCTAATAACAGATTTTAAATGGAAATAAGTAAATTATAGAATACTAAATGTAATGAAAAGTTATCTTTTAGCAATAAATGTTCAGCATGTCTTTAGGGCACTGCAGCTGATGGCTACATTTTTCTTGGTTTTCCACAAGGCAGTAGCAGGGTAATAGAAAATCAGAACACTGGTGTATTTATGGCTAAAATGTAATGTTTTCTGAAGGCAAGTAAGTTGTTTTTCACATCTGGAAGGGGAATAAAAGAACAGTCAGCAATTATTGTAAGTAAGAGCACAGGCAGTAACATGCATGGACAACCTTAACTTTAGGTTAGAGGATGCCTGTGTCTGCAGCTATTTAGGACAATTGTTCCAGTTAGGTGGTTAAACTTAATCATGTGAAGCTGCACATAGATTTGTGTACTTGTATTAAGTTAGCAGGTTCTAGGGTGTTTTTAAGGGTTTTTATTAAAACAAAAAATCTTGTAAATGTGGCATTGGTTCAAATGCAGATGACAAGAAAGAATGTATAAAAAAGATCATCCTGCCAAACATTAGAGGGTGCATGTATCACAAAAGCTGAAAATAGACATATAAAAGATGTTATATACAATAGGTGGGAATAATAACGTTTTGCTATATCGGTGACATTTTCTATATTATTATGGAATATGAGTGGTCTCACAGGCATAGACAAAAAGGAAAAAACATTGAATTACATTAAGAAATGCAGAGTGCAAATAGCAATGCTACAAGAAACACATTGAATATTCAACTGAATGTCAGGGACAATGTAAGATGGGAGTACTTAACATTATCTGCTAGAGGAACTCCATTAGTGATAGAAGAGGAGAAAAAGATATTAATGGTACTTTAGTGGTATTGATGGATGAATGGCAATGGAAGAGGATTATGACTGCATGTGTTTATATTTCACCCAAACCTGCTAGTATGGAGCTTAAGACAATTTTTTGAGAAATAATTAGCTTTCAGCAAGAAATATTACTTATAGGTAGGGATTGAAATTTGATTTGCAACAGCGAGGATGTATCTGGAGGGCCTAGAAGGGAAAATATAACAAAATAGGGTAGATTTCTGAAGAACAGTATGAAAATATTTGGTATGGAAGACATTAATTCAGTAGTAAGAAGCTCAGAGAATTTGCATATTATTCCTCAAGGTTCAATAACTGGGCTAGACTAGACAAAAATTCTATTTCACAGGAACATGTACATTAAATAGAGAGTTTTGCCACATGTCCAATAACTATTTCAGATTATGCACCAGTAATAACTAGAACAAAAATGTAGGGTAATGAAGTTAAAATTGGACATTGGTGCTTCCCCACCTACTTGTTGAAAAGAGAGGATTTTAAGGAATGTGTAGTGGAAGTTATTCAGAAGTTATTATGGAAGATAGAAAGTACTTCAGAAGTTATAGCTAGTGAGTGGGATAAAATGAAAGTGGGGTTTAAAAATGGGGTAGAAATAAAAGAAAAATGGATAAGCTGCAATACATGCATACATACATACAAATAGTTCAAGCACAGGCATTAATGTCCTTCTAGCTTGCCAATATAACAAAACACTTGTTCCCATAATAAGTAGTCAGGCTATTCTTAAAAATACCAGAACTATTAGTTGCTTTAATGTAATTTGATAGTCTGTTCCATGCATCAGCTACTCTGTCAGAGAACCACTTAGTACACTTCTCATTCCTATAGAATTTTCCACAAAGGTTGTCTGATGATTCTCTAGTGCTTTTTGTTAACCCCAAACATTCCAAGAGGTAGTTGTCAGTAAATTTTCTATATACCTGAATAAAATCCTCTCTTAGACATCTGTAAGAGACACTGTACAATTTCAGATATTTTAGTTTTTCATAATGACTTAAATTTTCACATCCATGGATACCCTCGGTATATTTCTCCTGTACTCTTTCCAGTTTACTCATGCTTGCTTTCATATAGGGCTTCCATATTGTTATTCCTACTCAGGTTTGGGTCTAATGCATCCAACAAACAATAACTTCATTATTTTTCATTTCCTAGAAATTATAAATCTTTTTATACAACCTTTAGTTCTATAACTATCATTGACCAATTGGTTGATATGATTAGAAAAACTCATAGCTGCATCTACCCATATACCCACCCAGGTCCTAAAATGAGTCTTCAGTTTCAATCACTGTGTGCTGTATTAAATATTCACCTTTCAATTCATGTCTCCTAAATCTCATATCCTTAATTTTTGATGTATTTATCAGCATATTATTCTTCTGTGCCCAAATGGTCAATTTAGTTACGTTATTTTGAAGACATGCCTTATCTGCAACATGTGTAATCAGTTTGCCCAGTTTCAGGTCATCTGCATATAGACTGTAGAACACCTCAGATGAAAAAGTTAGGTCTGAAAGATACAATCTAAACAAGTAAGGGCCTAGGACAGAGCCCGGTGGGACAATCTGACTGTAACCAAGGATTTCACTTGTCCAGTTGCTGTAGGATACTTGCCATGTCCTATTTCTAATCCATGCAGCTGTCCATCTTATCAACAGTACATCAATACCTAGATGTACTAATTTATTGATCAGTGTTTTGTGCATGATCCTGTCAAATACTGAAGTTAAATCTATATAAATTACATCACAGCACAATTTTTCATTCATAGCTGTTATTATATTGTTATAAGACATCATGTTACAGGTGGTAATAGAACTGTTTTGAACATATACATGCTGATATATGGTTTCAAGTCCCAACCTATCCAGTTCTGACAATAACTTATCCGATATTACCTTCTCCATTATTTTTCCACAGCATGGAAATAGATTTAAGGGTCTATATGACTCTGGGTTTGTCCTACTCCACTTTCTCTTAAAACAGGTTTAATAAGCTCATGTCTCCAATCTTGAGGAATCTCCCCATATTTATATGACCTAGTGAATAATAAATATAATGGTGCTGTAAGTTCTTGTTGATGTGTTCTCAGGTCAGTGTTACTAATTCAGTCTCCTCCCTGTGCTTTTTTGGATCCAGTTTGTGGAGTTCTTTTTCAATAAAATATAATTTGATTCCAGTATCTGGGGTTACCCGGATGTCACTAGGACAACTTACTACCCCTTTTGTGGAGCCAAAGTGTTTTGCATAAGATTTTTTAATATATCTATAATCCGTTGTGTCTGAGAATAAATTTTAGAATCTGCACACAGTTTATCAATTTGTGTGTCTTTACTCCTTCCATAGCTTATGTATCTATAAAAGGTTTCCTTTATGCTCAAGATCTTCATATAAATATTCTTCAAATTTTTCTTGATTTTGTCTCACACTACGCTTAGTCTGTTTGTCCAGCGTGTTTATTTCAGTTTTCAAAGTTGTAGTTTGACCTGTCTTCCATTTCTTATATTTTTTTTGTCTCTCACCTTAATCAGATATCTTGTTCTTATGGAAATATATTCCCCTGATGTCATATGCCTAGATCCTTATGTTAAACATTTTTTTTGATTTTTGCACTCAAACAATTTCTCTTTCAAAACATTCCACATTCCATCTGCAGTTTTTCCACTGAACACCTCACTCCAGTTAGTTTTACATAGTGACTGTTTTGCTTCCATATAATCTGCAATTAACCTTCTGTGCATTGGCTTAGATTTCAGTTTGGCAGAATTATCTAGCAACAAATTAACCTTTATAACCCCATGATCATTGCACATCAATGGTGGTAAAACTTGACTTGAAGCTACAGTAATTTCTTTAGGATCACAAACAATGTCTAGTATATTCCGTCTCCTGGTAGTTTTTTTTTTTACAATCTGAAGCAGTTGTTGTTCCTGAATATATGCTGTGAATAATTTCCTTACTGATGTTGTTGAATCAATATTATTCCAGTCTGTTTCTGGTAAATTTAAGTTCCCCACTAATATTATTCTTGCCTCCTGTGTTTCATGCAAGAAATGTATGAATTCCTCTAGGTCATCTATTAAGAACTATTTAGAGGGGCTGACAAAAGTTAGACTACTGAAGAATAAGAGAAATCTCCCAGAGCAAGAAAAGGCAAAACTGCAAAGTGCTAAAGAGAAAATAAAGGAGTACCTTGTCAATCCCTCTAAATAATTCTTGTTACTTCTTGACCATATCTCTTTTTACCTTATTTCTACACTGATTTTAAACTCTGCTTTCATTTTATCCCATTCCCTAACTATATTTACTGAAGAAGTTTCTATCCCATGCAGCATTTTGTTCCAAGTCAAAGCATTCTCATAATTTGAGTATGTCATATATGATTCAGAGAAGGATAGATGGTCATGGACTAGATGAGTGAATAACACATCATCAGATCCAACTTATGAAATGCACTGCTTGTTAAGTGCTACCAAATGATTGACCACTTGAAGACTGTTCAAGCATACAGAAGAGGAAGCAGGTACATACAAACAGTTGCTTTCCCTTCTTTGTGGTTGTGTGATCTTGTAGTTAGTAAATACAAGTAGTAGAATATGTTGGTGCCAGGGGAATTGACCCCAAAAAAGCTTATTGCGTTGCTTTAAATTTGCTTCATGTCAAACAATCTATGTCATAATTCAGTAAACAGGTCCTTGCAATTGCCTGTACAGTTTTCGTGAACACAGGTGCTGATAACCATGAAACACATTCTTGACATAACAGACATCCACCAATGTTATGTGTGGAACAAGGGCTTTCACTCTTTAATTGAAAAGGTCAATTTCTGTTTTGGCATCAGACCAGGTAACATTCATTTCCTGATCATTGCCACCAAAAAATCAAGCCTAAAATGGACAAGTGTTGATGTTTGCATCACTGTAGTTGTAACAGATGGGCTGGGTGAGGGAAGGTATTTAGTTCTAGTATAAGAGAAAGAAGGGACTCATAATTTGAATTGGCAGTCAGTCAGGAGCAGACATTACATTTATTAGAAGAGGAAAGTCTTTGTACTCTTGGATGCAGGCTGTGAAGGAGAGAGGGGGGAATGGGGTGGCAATATGTAATGGAGGTTAAACAATATTATCAACATGGAACAATATTTGGCAAGGCTTAATAGAGGTGCATATAAATAGAATTAATCTTAATATACAAAACATTGCAAATCTGTATAGGAAGCATTAAAAGAGGGTGGAGAGAGTCAAGCAGCCCTAGAAGGGGAAGACATGAGCAAATAGTTTGTTGCAAATAGAATGTACAGAAAGAGTCATGATGGTGTAGGCAGATGATATAGAGACATGGGTGATAGAGTTAAGGGGGAACGGTAGTATGCTGATGGATTTGGTATAAGATCCAGTTTAGGATGATGGCGAGTTCAGTGAAGATTTTTCTTGGGAAGATAGATGGTTAATGGGGAGATGAAAATTTTCTGATCAGGGACCATACCTCTAAACCATTTAGAGCAAAAACTTTGAACAAAGCCATGAGAAGTGGGGGAAAAGTCCCAAAAATAGGAACAAGTTTTATGAATTGCTCTTATAAATGTATAGCATTGATAGACTAACAGGTTTTGCATTAGTATTAATTTTCTGCAGGATATGCAGTTTGAAACTTAAATGTCTACCATTATTTTCTGACTTCAGTCTTCACTGATTTGCCAGAAAGCCAAACATTTTATGAGGAAAAGACCAGGAATATGCAGCAAAAATCTGGACATTCTGTGAAAATGTGGACAATTTAGAGGTATGGGGATGATTCCAATGCAGTCCTATACCCAGAGAAGGACAGGCTTTCTGAGAAGGTAAAATACCACATCTCTGATAAAAGGCTGTAATGATAGATGGAGCATTTGTGGATATGTGGGGGGAATTAGGAGGAGGAGGATGGGTTTATATTCACTAGAGACTAGTATAGACTAAGATGGAATCATCTATTAATGATAATAGATGGGATAAATGGGAAAAGGGGCAAATAAGCTACAGCTTTGGGGAGACAGAATGCTAAGTGAGAATGAAAATCGCATGCTGGAAAGATGTGCTGAGGAGGAGGAGGAAGGGGAAGTATTTTAACTGATTCTGTATTTTAAGAGAGTAGCTGGGATGCTGTGCAGCTTCACAATAGACTACTACAATTTGATAGTGAACAAAGTATGTGAAGCTCTGAGGGAAGTTATGAATGGTATGTTAGTTGTTGTTGGGGAACCCAGGGCTCGTACAGGAAGCAACAGTAATCTTGCAAACAAGAGACAGGTAGATTGGATAATCCTGCATATGTATCTTTGTGTGTGCATTTGCATGTGTGTGTGTGTGTGTGTGTGTGTGTGTGTGTGTGTGTGTGTGTGTGTGTGTGTGCATGCATGTGTGTGTGTGTTTGTGTATATACTTGAGTATAGGTGTGTGTGCGTATAATGGAGGTATGAGGAAAAGCTTTATACCATTACAAGGCATATTAGAATTAAATAGCATTTCTGTGTAGTAATGAGCGGTATGGGGATGATTCCAGTGCAGTCCTATACCCAGAGAAGGACAGGCTTTCTGAGAAGGTAAAATACCACATCTCTGATAAAAGGCTGTAATGATAGATGGAGCATTTGTGGATATGTGGGGGGAATTGGGAGTAGGAGGATGGGTTTATATTCACTAGAGACTAGTATAGACTAAGATGGAATCATCTATTAATGATATATAAGAATACAAAAGTCATAGTTTATGTAAGAATCAAAGAGAAAAGTGTTTCAGATCATTCCACAGTAGTAGATTGGAGGAATGAGAAAGAAAGTATGTGGAGATAAAATGCATTGGGACCAGAGTGGATGGAACAGTTTAAATTGTAAATAGTAATTATTTGTGTGACTGATGTAAGAAGTGATGGCACATATCCACTATGCAAGATTATACTAAAATCATTAAATAAAAAGAGATAAAAGCCTGAAAGGTATTGGGAGAAAGCACCATGACTAAAATGTGATAGAAAAGTGATCCACATTAAGAAGTGTAATCAACAAACTTAAATTGCTGACATAAATGTCAAACACTTGACAGCATATAACCATTTTTTTGCCTCCCCCCAGTAGTGTGTGTGTGTGTTTGTGTGTGTGTAGGGGGGAATATATATCCACGCCCCTGCTACATACATATATACTGACACTGAGATCAGTGTACCTCTGTGTAAAAGTAATTTTCTGAGATAGCGCACTTTCAAGGCATACACATCACAGTGACTACACATTTATGATTCCACATTACCGTACTGCTAACTAGTTCATCACACTTCTGCCAGCAATACGGACAAACATTAGTGGTCTCTTTAACTCAGATCACTAGAATGTCCTCATCTAACTAGGACAATCTGGACCAAGGACTTTCTGATTTTTTTCCATTTTTAATGCATGTTCTTGAATCTGATTAGGCTTTTGCCTTATCGACAAAAAGAGAACGAGTAAAGGCCAAATCGTCTATAGTTTCCTCAAAATATAATATGGTTATTTAGTAGAATAGGAAGATTAGCTGAGTTTGAACAGGCCTCAATCCAGGAAGGAGTTAAGCAAACCTGAAGGCCAGTATAATGTGGCACAACGTAGCTAAATAAAACAAATAAATTCAGAAATATATGTGGTCTCTACCTGCAAGTTAGTTCTGTAGTGTCAATGGTTCTAATTTTAACTTCATATGGCTCTCTTTAAGTTTAAGTTTTTCAACATATTTAAAAACAACAGCAGACTGAGAACCAACTAGGAGCTACAGGCGTTAAATTAATTCATACTTACTATAACTGTTAGCTTATATATGTTTAATTCCATTTTATTGCTATATGGGCAATTTTATTAATAACTTGGTGTCTACCACTTGTTATAATATTTTAAGTTTTTCTTAGAATATAAATAATAATATATGGATAGACACCTTCTTATATACATAATTTCTTCCTTTTTTACATTGAATTGTAATATTAAATATTAATACATAATTTGTATAAATAATTTAAATAGGCAACTTTAAAAGTATTTTTTTCATAATGAAAGAAATACAATATAAAATTTTAACATTGGTATAATTTTGTACTTAGATTATTCATTAATAAGGTTTTTAAATTTTTAAACACATGGAGATAAGCTTTATTTAAATAGTGTGATTTATTATTAGGAGGTAGGGAAGCAGAACCTTAAAATAAGTTCAAGTCACAAGTGTAAAGTTATTTCATGTAGTTGTTTTTGTACCTTATAAAAGTATCAAATACTAGGTATTATGCTGCACTAAGCTTCGTGTGATTGAACTATTATTGTTTATTGTTGATTTTAATTACAAGTATATTTCTTTAAAACACATTACTGAGAGATTAGCACGCATTGACGTGAATATAAAAGGCAGCTTTGGCGGTCTTTTTAAATATCCTCTGAGGAAGCTGCATCTGTGTCTCCAGCAAAAACGCTTGTATTTTTATTCATTTAATATTGCGTTAAGGTACTGATTTAACCTGCTTGTTGATCTAAGTGCATTTATTTTTTGGTGTTGGCGCATTTCTACTTAACGACAAAGTAAGCTCAACTTAATAGGACGATTTTTAACAACGTAATTGTTGGATCTTTTTAGGCTTGCTTCTCGAGGTCTGCCTTTCTGTGTTTTTTCAATAGTTTTAGTGTTTGTGTTTTTTTCGGACTATGGCAAGCGGCAGCCCATTGAGTCCTGCAAGCCCAACGATCTTTCCAGCTAGTAATGCTGATAATGCAGATGACCAGGGTGACTTAATCACTCTTATCAGAGCTTTAACAGCTAGAATGGATTGTATAACTAATAAGCTTGAAGCTTTGGACAAGCGCATTGACGCCACACCAAAAGTGCAATTTTCAACTGCAGCTAATTTTGGTTTGCTTCCTTGTTCTTCCCAAAATGGAATTGTGTCTAATTCATCTGAAGCCAACCTGGAAACGAGCGGTTTCTCTATCCCAGCCGGTCAGCGAAGTAACAACGAAGAGGCACTAATACCTTCACAAGTAACTGGTCAACCTAACTTGTTGGTTGCAACGAGAACACCGCAACCATCAGGAACATCACACTTGCCGATGCCGCCGGGCATAATAGGAGTTCCTAATTTCGGGGTTTGGATACATAACACTGATAATTTAATTTTTGGGAACCAACATAAACCTACTCCAAATGAAATGGGATCATCAACTGTAAGTGAAACTTCCATAAACAATTTGTTAAAGGAATTTGATGTTAAATTGTTGAAGCTTAAAAAGCTTCAACTTGAAGTTGCCTATTTTCAGCAGTGTTTGAAGGAGAAAATCATCCCTAAGGGTTTACGGTCCACATTTTGTCCTACAAATTTGTTTAATAATGTGGATTTTTTAAAAGAATTAACAGTACTTTTCGACAACCAAGGGGCCCAACTTTTGGAACTTATTATTAAACACTATAACATCCAAATAGCTACTCTTATTGAGGATGTTAACACCCTGGATGGTAGTCTTAAGCTTAACTTACACTTTGAAAGATATAAGTATGACTACACTCATATTTTTACGAGTATAGATGGACTTATTGAGAAATTCAAAGTGAATAAAAATAAAAAACTGATTAGGGATAGGCTGAGTTATTCCAACATGTCAGCATATCCCAAGCTTGTGTTCTCCAGTAACTTACAATCTACTAATTCACCAGATGAGTGCATGAATGATGAAACCTTTTCAGGAGCACTTGATATAGGGGCATTGGACAATGAAGCAAGTAATGCAGTACTTCAAAATAAACCAACACAAAAGCGGAATAATAATGTGAAAGTTTATAACACCAGAAGCACTAATTCTAATAATGTACCTAAACAAAGAGAGGAGCCCGCAGCAGATCGTTTTTTAGGGAAAACGAACACACGACAACATGCCAAAAAGAATTGGAACAGATAGTGACTTTAAGAACTTTGTCCGATTCTAATGGTCTTGGTGACTTGGCTGTTCTAACTAATAAGAAGGGGGATTTCACAATTTACAACTTTTCCACCTTCCAAGTAAACCCATGCTTGGTAGAATTATTGGCATATGGAAACACGTTTGTCCCTACTACAAGATGTAACCTTGTCAAGACGTTAATTGACCTTAAATGTTTTATAAGAAAGTTGAACTTAAGACTTTTGTTTAACAACAAGGATGAAGACAGGGGCCTAGGCCTAAAATTGGCTAGCACCTATAATCCACCCTTACATACCAGTTTACTAATTTTTGAGAAAATTTGTGAACTTGACTTAAGGTATATTACTTCTAGTGACTTTTTAAGGAATAGTCATTTCACCAGTAATGCTACAGAAGAGCAATTATTAGAACTTGACCAACTATGTAGGGCCCCAGTCAGGGTCATAAAACCAGATAAAGGGGGTGGTTGAGTAATCCTTGATAACTATAAATACATTAATAGGATGGAAGCTATTCTTGGAGGCACTGCTTACACTTTGTCTTCTTTAAATGAAGTGAACATCTCGTATTCAAGGAACAGAGGCTATTTTAGAGATTTATTTATAAGTGGTGACATAGATATAGATATATACAATTACATTGACATTAAAATGTAAAACTTTGAACAAAGCCATGAGCAGTGAGGGGAAAAGGCCCAAAAATAGGAAGAAGTTTTAAGAATTGCTCTTATAAATGTATAGCATTGATAGACTAACAGGTTTTGCATTAGCATTAATATTCTGCAGGATATGCAGTTTGAAACTTAAATGTCTACCATTATTTTCTGACTTCGGTCTTCAATGATTTGTCAGAAAGCCAAACATTTTATGAGGAAAAGACCAGGAATATGCAGCAAAAATCTGGACTGGACATTCTGTGAAAATGTGGACAATTTAGAGGTATGGGGATGATTTCAATGCAGTCCTATACCCAGAGAAGGACAGGCTTTCTGAGAAGGTAAAATACCACATCTCTGATAAAAGGCTGTAATGATAGATGGAGCATTTGTGGATATGTGGGGGGAATTAGGAGGAGGAGGATGGGTTTATATTCACTAGAGACTAGTATAGACTAAGATGGAATCATCTATTAATGATATATAAGAATACAAAAGTCATAGTTTATGTAAGAATAAAAAAGAGAAAAGTGTTTCAGATCATTCCACAGTAGTAGATTGGAGGAATGAGAAAGAAAGTATGTGGAGATAAAATGCATTGGGACCAGAGAGGATGGAACAGTTTAAATTGTTTCAGGGAATGAAAGTAAGTAGAGAGAAGTGTGTTATGACCATGATAGTAGAAAAATTAGGTGGGATGTACTAAAAGTGTTATGGATGGGATGGTTTGTGGAAGAGAAGGTGGTGTGCAGGAAGGAAAAGGAAACATGAGTATGGACATGGGAAAGAAAAGTTTGGAAGGTGAAACAATTATTGTAAAGATGTATGTAGCTAACACAAGCTTAGAGTAAAGGTGCAAGGGCTGACTTAGAAAATTAAGGTGAGAGAGGAAACAAGAACTGAAGCAGATTTGGGTAGGAGATAAAACAGTATGGTGGATGAAGGGAACTGGGTCAAAACGTTACTGGCATGAAAGGTGCATGAAGATCAGAGAGGAAAAGTGACAAAGTTGGTAGATAAATGAGGGGGAGGTGTTAGGTACAGGAACAGAATGGTAGAGGATTTTGTCAAGTTCTAGGCAGGGTGGATGTAGCACATAAGAAAGTACAGAGGTGGGAAAAGGGACAAATAAGCTACAGCTTTGGGGAGACAGAATGCTAAGTGAGAATGAAAATCGCATGCTGGAAAGATGTGCTGAGGAGGAGGAAGGGGAAGTACTTTGATTCTGTATTTTAAGAGAGTAGCTGGGATGCTGTGCAGATTCACAGTAGACTACTACAATTTGATAGTGAGCAAAGTATGTGAAGCTCTGAGGGAAGTTATGAATGGTATGTTAGTTGTTGTTGGTGGGGAGCCTAGAGCTCGTACAGGAAGCAACAGTAATCTTGCAAACAAGAGATAGGTAAATTGGATAATCCTGCATATGTATCTTTGTGTGTGCGTGCGTGTGTGTGTGTGTGTGTGTGTGTGTGTGTGTGTGTGTGTGTGTGTGTGCGCGCGTGTATGTGTGTGTGTGTGTGTGTGTGTCTGTGTGTCTGTGTGTTTGTGTATATACTTGAGTATAGGTGTGTGTGCGTATAATGGATGTATGAGGGAAAGCTTTATACCATTACAAGGCATATTAGAATTAAATAGCATTTCTGTGTAGTAATGAGAGGTATGGGGATGATTCCAGTGCAGTCCTATACCCAGAGAAGGACAGGCTTTCTGAGAAGGTAAAATACCACATCTCTTATAAAAGGCTGTAATGATAGATGGACCATTTGTGGATATGTGGGGGGAATTAGGAGGAGGAGGATAGTTTTATATTCACTAGAGACTAGTATAGACTAAGATGGAATCATCTATTAATGATATATAAGAATACAAAAGTCATAGTTTATGTAAGAATCAAAGAGAAAAGTGTTTCAGATCAATCCACAGTAGTAGATTGGAGGAATGAGAAAGAAAGTATGTGGAGATAAAATGCATTGGGACCAGAGAGGATGGAACAGTTTAAATTGTAAATAGTAATTCTTTGTGACTGATGTAAGACGTGATGGCACATATCCACTATGGAAAATTATACTAAAATCATTAAATAAAAAGAGATAAAAGCCTGAAAGCTATTGGGAGAAAGCACCATGACTAAAATGTGATAGAAAAGTGATCCACATTACGAAGTGTAATCAACAAACTTAAATTGCTGACATAAATGTCTAACACTTGACCGCATATAACCATTTTTTGCCTCCCCCCAGTAGTGTGTGTGTGTGTTTGTGTGTGTGTAGGGGGGAATATATATCCACACCCCTGCTACATATATATATATACTGACACTGAGATCAGTGTACCTCTGTGTAAAAGTAATTTTTGAGATAGCGTACTTTCAAGGCATACACATCACAGTGACTACACATTTATGATTCCACATTACCGTACTGCTAACTAGTTCAACACACTTCTGCCAGCAATACGAACAAACATTAGTGGTCTCTTTAACTCAGATCACTAGAATGTCCACATCTAACTAGGACAATCTGGACCAAGGACTTTCTGATTTTTTTCCATTTTTAATGCATGTTCTTGAATCTGATTAGGCTTTTGCCTTATCGACAAAAAGAGAATGAGTAAAGGCCAAATCGTCTATAGTTTCCTCAAAATATAATATGGTTATTTAGTAGAATAGGAAAATTAGCTGAGTTTGAACAGGCCTCAATTCAGGAAGGAGTTAAGCAAACCTGAAGGCCAGTATAATGTGGCACAACGTAGCTAAATAAAACAAATAAATTCAGAAATATATGTGGTCTCTACCTGCAAGTTAGTTCTGTAGTGTCAATGGTTCTAATTTTAACTTCATATGGCTCTCTTTAAGTTTAAGTTTTTCAACATATTTAAAAACAACAGCAGACTGAGAACCAACTGAGAAGAGAAGACAAGTTAGTGTAGGTTTTAATACCTTGGTCTTCCTTCAAATAATGAATGAAGAGTGCGAACTATTGGAAGGATCCCGATTGCTAGTGACTTTCTTGTGGAAGTCCTAACTGATATACACTAGTACTGCAAAGTGCAGCAAAAGTGAACCAAAGTAAGCATACAGAAGAAAGCGTACAGCCTGCTATTGTTCATAGCTAGCCTGCCCTGTAACAGCCACAATTCAAGACTGCAGTCTTGTGTACTAAAGAATATGAGGACTGCAATTCATTTTTAGCAGTCAATTTCAATATATAAATATGAATCTTGAAGCAATTATCGATAAATATATAATTTCTGTTAGCGTACAGAAACTAAATAACTGTCTTCAGCTATGAGTACTGGAGCAAGTTTTAATTTTTTTGTTGTTTTTAAAGTATTAATGTGACCTGCAGTTAACATTGTTACTGAATACTGTATTGTTTTGTATTGTCTCCCCAGCAGTTTTTGAGTTTCACTCCTGTAATTGTAAAGGTTTCCTAAATGTACTTAGTTAGCCTTTTTGTAGTTAGCTAGTTAGTCACTGTCAAAAGAGAAAATGAAACTCATAATCTAGTATACAAATCATGTCAAATGCCAATATGTAAGCATAATCCGTCAACAAAAGGTAGATGCTGTAATGCTACATACATTTGCTGGACATTTGTCAGAGCAGAATATCTCTACTATATCCTGAAGCACTACGTCTAATTTAACACAGAGCAAAACATTAAATAAAACCATTTTGCAGACTGCAGGCCAATAGCAATATGCAGCAAATGTGTGAGATGGACTTCCAGCAGAAGAAAATATCTGCAGTATCTAAACACTTCAGTAGCCAAAACAATCTGAAATGGTGTAAACATCATCATGCACACTGCGGAACTATAAAAATGACATGGAACATTAAAAAGAGTCACTGAGAATCGCTGAGTAAGGATTTGAGCCTCTCAGCTCACTGTAGTCTGGTTTCATAAACACAAACTTTTAATGGCCTGCCTGAGACAGTGACAAGAGGCTGCCTGGGGGAATTTCTGGTCCATTAAAGGTAGTAGTTTCAGCTGAATAAAACTAATTAGGCAAAGCATTACACATCTCATTTGAATAAAACTTAGTCACATTTTACTCATTAAGGTCTACATGAATGGCCTTATTATTTATTTGTTTATTTAAAGTAATTAAATGCTCAGACTAAGCATTGCATAGCTAAATATTGTAAGAATCAGAGTTCTCAGAAGGGATAGATGTAAAAAGACATACCCTGGGATTCATTAATAAGCATGTATGCTTCACACAAAGCCTACAGGATTAGCACGATTAGCACCAGTGTTCATTGACTACGCGTGTTGCGAAGGAAGCCAGCATGTTTACTAGCAGCTTTTTGTGACTAGCACAAGTGTTGGTATGAACAAAAAGGTGCAATAAAACTGAAGCACACATTGTGAATAAAAGGTGTCACCTGTAAGCAAACCTAGTGAGTGAGAACGTGGAGGCAGCTAATACAAATCAAGGGCCAGTTTTTTGAAACAACTAAGATGCAAGGTAAGTTAAACATGGAAGCTGTGCTCATATAATGGGATTTCTGCTGAAATGCAAAGCAAGGGAAGTTAAAGATGGAAGCTGTACTCATATAATGGGATTATTGAAAAAATTAGTAGGAAAGGTAGACTAGACAGGGAAAATGTAACTCAGATAATTACAATGTGAGTATGTCATAACATAATTTTATACTGAGTTAATAATAAAAATGAGTCCTGTTAAATGTATTGATTCATGTGCATAAATAAAAATGGACATGCTGACAAAGGATGTGAGAGGGGCATAAAGCAACAGTGTAGCAAAAGGGAGTAAATGTGATATTTCGACCACCAGTTTCCTCTGTGTTAATAAAATGCTGTGTTGATATAAAAGTTAGCAAAGACATTATATACATTATGGGATATTTGCATATACTACAGTTATTGCATATAAGATGGATCTACAGGTGATTATGTGTTAACTGACAGTAATGCTTTAGTCTCCACCATGTAATGTATAAGCATGAATAAATGAACCCTACAGTTGTTGTGTTATGTTTATCAGAAAGGGGCATGTATTTGCTATGTGGTATCACTTGCAAGGTAGTAGTTTACCTTTTAACATGTATGAGCCAAGCATATGCTTTATATTAATGTAAATGCAAAACAGTAATATAATAACTCAATACATACATTTACAGTTGCAACTATACATGTTCATTGATACACACAGTAATATCTGTGTTACTCACATGATTCTACTGAGGATGCCTATATAAACATTTATGGCAGGTGTATGGAATTAACCTGCCATTGGAATGTATATTGTGAGAGATATCAAAGGTAAAATCAATTATATCCACATGATTGATGTTACAACACATTTATAGGCTATGAAATTGTAAAGGTGTCATTACCATATGTGCATGAAGGAAAGAATAGTGACTGTTTTAGGGAAGTGTACATACCTGTGACAGTGTGCACACTGTCACCTGTGTAGTCATAACAAGAATGTTATGAAGTGATGAAAAAAAAGCCTTTGTTAAGCAGCTTGCATATTGTAAATGTTAGAAAATTAGTGACTATACATGTATGTTGTATATGTATGTAGCAAAATACAGACAGACCTGACAAATAACACAGATGTGTCATGTTGACCAGGATATGAACAGAATAATGATCTGATGTACATATTAATATGTCTCTAGCTGCAGCAGATAGGACATAAGTACATGGAGAATGAGTTATGCTAAGGTGGCATATGCAAACATGTACATAACTCAAGGTATAAGGCATGTGTAGTCAGTCCGCTGACAAAAGGGTTGTGTTTCTGAATGTCATGATGTGTATCAACTTACATAGGCTGTTGTTCCATGTATGTCACAAGTAGGTAACCCACACAAGACATGGCTAAAAGAAAAGTGCATGCCAGCATTATGCCAATGACACATCAGTTAATGGGCAATGTAGCAAATATGTGGCTACAATTATTTGTGGCTCTGATGTATTTTTGTTTCTGTCATCAGTGGTATGATGAGCATCATACATGGTGTAAGTGCCACAACTGATCTGCTGACTTACTTAAGGTATTAAAGTACAGGTGTGAATGCAGTATATTGCAATATATATGTAGTACTGAAGGCAGCCTTGTGAAAAGCAACAGTAATGAGTTTATAACACTACAGTAACAAACAGTACACACAAGTAAAGTATCAACATCTATCAGTAATTCACCTTTATTAGATTTAATTGCACATATAAGAAATGTATACTGTGCTGTGACAAATGTTATTATCCTTGCCCTGTAAGTCACTAACTCCATTGTATGGATGTTGGCAAAGCTAACATCCTAGAGGCTAATTCAATTAAGTCTTGACAAAGAATGACAAATGACAACACATATCTCATGACATTCATTACTCAGAGGTCTTTTTTCTGAATGATATGCATCTATTATATCATCATACTAGGCATGCTCACAAAGAATTACAGAAAACACTACAATAACAGCAAGTAAACAAAACAAACATGCTAGAAAGAGTCATAACACAGGTCCACTCACACTTATGATGGTCATGCAACATGACATACAGAAGGAAATGTTATATAAGCCCTCATGTCCTATAAAGCTCTACAGTGTGAATAAAATATTTACAGTGACACTTAAATGTTTAGATGAAGACATGCAATCTAGGGCAGCATTATTCTGAGAATAAGTAATGGCTGTGAGCAGTCACTGACATAGTCAACATTTGCATCTTGCCAGACTCGAACACATGCCAGGACAGATATCAGTGAGCTGCATATCAGCTATTGACAGCACAAAAATAGGCATACTGGTTGTGTCACAAAGAACAGTTTTGAAGGGATTACATCAGTGCCCTATTGTAATCGATATGGATCTCCTAACTTGGAGGGAGAAACTTTGAAAATATGGCCCTCTTATTGAGCCATAACTACTTACTTTTCTTAAGCCAATGCTATGTCATAGGTTCATAGGTAGGTACTAGGCTATCTGTCCGAGGGCATTTATAAGCCTAGCCAGAGTGTAAAAAAACAAAAAAGACAAGTGGATCAGGCTCGCAGCAATAGGTTTAATTCAGGTAAAAGCCAGAGTGTGTCGGCTTTCACCACCCCATTGATTAATTAACTTAGCCTCTGTCAAGCAGAACCAGTAAAGTGATCCCAGGGGTGTATTTTCTGTTACTCATCCACTCGTCAAGGTTTCTCTTGAAGAGTGTTAGTGATGTGTCACACAATTATCTGACAGACAGATGTTACAAGATTCAAACCCCTGACAATCATACTACACGCTCTACAGAAAAAAGCAGCCTGTCACAAATAAATTAAATCCAGGTGTAAAGGGTAGATCATGCTTATTAAACCTGGTGGACTTTTCAGAAAGTCACCAAAGCCCTGGATGAAGGTAAGACAGTGCATACTGTCTGTCTTGACCTGGCCAAGGCTTCTGACTCTCCAACTCAGTTATCATTGAAGAAAATCTCTCAGTGAGAGATTAACCCTTATGTTGCTAGATGGTTAGCCAATTGGCTCACCGACAGAGTACATACAGTCAAAGTTAGTGACTGCACCTCTACCAGTAGACCCATTACTAGTGGCATACCACAAGCTTCTGTGCTGGGTCCTTTACTGATTGGAGTCTGCTTCTCAGAATTCTAGGTTAAACTGGATAACCTTTGGCTTACTAAGTTCACTGATTATTGCAAATTGGGTTCAATCATTGGGTCCCCAAATGATGTTAACATGCTACAGAAAGTGCTAACCCATACAAATGACTGGTGCGAAATCCATGGTCAAAAACTAAATGCAAGAAAGGGGATTATTATTCCCTTTGGCAAAGTGGAATTCCTCGCTAACTACAGTATTGACAATACCTCCTTAAGCTCAAACCCAGTGGTGTGAAACCTAGGAACACAGGTAGATAGCAATCAGAACTTCAACCACCAAGTTTCATCTGTGGTAAGGAAAGCATTCTATGTTGCACACCTCATAAGTAAGGACATTGCATCCAGGTCTAAGAATGTCATAGCTGCACTGTACTCGACCCTCATCAAACCACAATTCTTCCTTTTGGATGTACCTCAACAGACACCTGGAGCAGCTGGAGAGACCACAGAGGTTCCTCACCAATAAAATACAGGACTCCAAATCATGACATACATGGATAGACCAAAAGCCCTGTCACTGTACTATATATTACATAGGCTGCTGAGAAAGACTTGTGCCTGGTCTACAGGGCAGTCTCCACCCCTTCCCTGATGGATATGCTTCACATACACAAATCTAATGGCATAAGAGTGACTCACTCTAGGGATCTTAACCTAGCCTGTGACATTAACAGAACATGCTGGAGAGACAAATATGACTCCCAGAGACTGCCACTTCTCTAGAACAAACTTCCAATTATGTGAAGCAGAGCTCCTCACTGACCTTATTCACGTGCAACCTGGACAAATGGATGGGAGATGACAAATTCACTCTGGGGGGTGGCACCCTTGTCCCTCATGGATGGGGGGGGGCCTGTCTTGTGTTGACCATATAGACTAACTCTGCAAAATAAGTTCAGTTAATAAGAACAGATGGGGCAACTTGGGATTAACATGGTTAGGTCTGTAAGGGCTCTAGGACCACTAGCCTAGTAATCTCCTATTAACCTATGAACCTATAAGAAAGGAGTTTTGATGTTAATTTATACAATCAGAATTTGTCACACTGATGAAAAGGAGGCACTTATGTTAATGTTCATACAATTTTGACCAGTCCAGTATCAATGCTGCTTGGTCAAGTTTACTCCATCCACGTGGTTTTGTACAGAATCGAACCTCACTCTATCTATGTAGATATGCTATACAAGTCAGTACTCACTGCATGTGGCAGAGGAGCAGTCATACCACAAGAATCCCAGTACAACTGATTCTCTGCCATTTAATCCCATACTGTGTTGAAAGATGTTTGTCCAATACAAAAATGGATAATAATAACCTGATGCAATGATGCTTGTGTTATGTCAGTATATTCCTATAATGTTGTCCTTCCCTGGAACTGAACAGCTGCTTTGTAAGTCTACCAGCTAATGAAATGTGTACAAATCACATGTACCACAGCAGAGGTCTTAGCAAAACTGTGAGACTGTGCTTATGTGAAGCCGTTATATCCATATGATTGTGTTGCAAAACATTTTTTGAGGTAAGAGAGATGTGTGAGGTTTCTGCCAGTAATTTATGCATTACAAGTGTGGTGGATGTCATTCATGCATATCAGTATACCGAGACACAATGATTGGAGTAATTTGGGGTGGGTTTGGCATAATGGCATGTTACAGGGTTTGATTCTGACCTTGGGTTGTTGGCTAGGCATAAAATGGCCCTTTAGAGCAGTTAGCCTAGTATTTACCTATGAACATAATCACTGCAGGCTTTGAGCACTTAAGTATGTGACCACAGAAGCTACATGATACTGTGAATAATGAACATGCCACAGGTGAAGTCACACTACACTTTTGAAAACATTACAGTAGAGAGTTGATTATCCAAACTAATTGGGACCTAGGGTAGTTTAGATAATCAAACATACACTGACCAGGATAAAAACTTCTAAAATCTTGTTTTATCTGCATCCAGGGAATATTTGTGACATGCAGGAAATACACGTTTTAACCATTCAGTGATTCCAGTGGACAATAAAGAATATTTTTACACATGAGAGGGCTCAAAAAACATGCACAAGTGAATATGTATAACATTTACATATTCAGACGTTATGATTTTTCCTACCTGAAAGCTTTGGAAGGCGACAGTCGGATAATTGATGTTTCGGATAATTGACTCTTTACCGTACATCGTGTTATTGCTGTAAGACATATGTGTGTATATAATTCATTTAAGAATGCCACAGGATATTGCCTGATGCTAGGTACACCCAAACATATGTGATGTCTAATGCTGTAAGCACTGTGACAGTATAATCCTAATTACCCACACTGTGTAGATAATCATGGATTCAAACTCCTGGCTTATTAAAGTAAGAACAGACAGAACATTGTCTTATTTCATCAAGCCAAATGAGAAGGCTTACTACTAATCTTATTAAGGAATAATTTCATTAAATGTCATCTGATTTACATAAGTCATTTCTCTCTGAGAAATGAGCAGCAGTTCTTGTTAAAGGAATTCCCAAACTATGCATGTACACCTCAGACATGTGTGTGACAACATACCTACATATATATTCATAGTCATATTAACAAAACTGAGTGTAAGGAATAATGGCTGGATTTGAACTAACTACCAAAGATCACAAGGTAGAAAACACTCCCTGAACTGCAAGTGCCAAACAAAATGTTGTATATCTGTGACAGCACACATGAGAAGGGATGACACCACCATTGTTTAGTAGGTTGATGTTTCTGGTAAAATGGAAAGAAAGTGGTGGGAGGGCACAATAACACCACACATCCTATATGCATTTGCCACCTTTTCTACAAAGCATGAAAAAAAGGCACACACATTCACAGAAGCCAATTAATGCTGGATTCAAATCA
The DNA here is from genome assembly GCF_019279795.1 of Protopterus annectens. Taxonomy (NCBI): domain Eukaryota; kingdom Metazoa; phylum Chordata; order Ceratodontiformes; family Protopteridae; genus Protopterus; species Protopterus annectens. The sequence goes on along the minus strand of NC_056743.1, from coordinate 1,106,478,445 downwards.
TGTACTTATCTCTTTATACAGTCTATAGAGCATAGTATCAACAGCAGCACAACAGGATAAATCTCTGAGGTAGTGTAGTTTTGAATGAAGTATATAATCAGTGTTTTTTATTTAAAGCTAGGTCATTCCTGAGGATGCTTTAAATGTATAGGGTAGTAGTGATAAAAGAGGGATAAAGTACAGAGGGAACTGTCTCCAAACATAAAGTTTTTTCTTGAGTGGAAGTAGACACAGCTTATCTGTTGTTGAAGCTTTACTTACCTGACACTAGAAGCACACACACATACACACACAAGTTCACCACTACCAGATTTGAATCACCTACTGAAGTAGTTACACAACTGAAAGTATACAATAGGAATTGCAAGTGCCATAGGAGAAGTTTGACGTTTAAGGGGAGAGAGTTGTACTTTTGTTAGGATGACCTCATCTGTGTGTTACAGAAAAGATTTTGGTGTTAAAAGGTTGGAAAAAGTACAGATGGAGCTGTCTCCAAACTTAAACATTTCTCCTGAGTGTAAGTGAACACAGTACATCTGTTGTTGAAGCTTTACTTATCTGATGCTAGAACCAGATATACATACAAACAAGTTCACTACTGTCAGATTTGAACCACCTATTTAACTAGTTACACAATCTAGAGTGCACCCTGCGACTCATAAATGCCACAGGAGAAGTCTGACTTTTAAGATGAGAGATTGCACTTTTTATGCAATGACCTCATCAGTTTGTTGCAGAGAAGATGCTTCTGTTAAAAGTGGGATACATTACAGAGAGAGCTGTCTCCAAAGTTAAAGTTTTCTCTTGAGTGGAAGTGGATACAGCACATCTGTTGTTGAAGCTTTACTTACTTTACAGTAATAACCTCCTCACATACACACACACACACACACACACACACACACACACACACACACACACACACAGTCACCACTGTTAGATTCAAACAACCTACCTAACAAGTTACACCATGTAGAGAACATATTATGAATCTCAAGTGCGGCACAAGTCATACTTTAAAAATGTGAAAATGTAAATTTGTAATTATTAACAAATCAGTGTTTTAAACATCAGCTACTGTGCAGCCCAGGTTTTTGGCAAATGCACATGTCTGGACAGGCTGATGTAACAGCACTGTGCTTGTCACATGTAATTGATTATATGGTGTCATTCATGTACATTGCATTACTGTGAGTGAAATGCAGCTGCTTCACAGTATGCTGTTTCAATTAAAATAACAATTGTGAAACAGTGGATTGTCAAGCAAGCATTCATGACAGTTCACCCCAGGATGATTGTATACGAATAGTAAACATTTATTGTACCAATGTCAGTTGAAAATGCATGCACTTATTAAATATGACAGTGCATTGCTGAAAAACATTGATGGATTATGTCTGAAAAGTTTATACACCATTGTAACAAAGCTAGCATTGTAAGTGTTAAACTGCAGACATACATTAACAGATGGAAATAACTGAGTCAACGTGAAATCCCGAAACCACTGTTACAAAATACATGAATACATACTGAAGTTATACAACCTACTCACATAATTCTTTGTTGTAGTATTTTTTAAACTCTGTCCCCGAAGTGTACAACTGGCAAGCTCATTTGCACAGCTAATGACAAAGTATAGGCACATGCGTAATCCTATCCTGATGTGATGAACTTGAATGGAAATTATCAGTACTGTATGATGCTACATGCTACATGCTAACTGTTGCGCAAATAAGCAGTATAGCTATATAACCATGTCTGGATCAGATGGAATGTAGATCAGATATGTGTTATGGTCATGTTTCTTCTGTCATTATTTACACATTAGTCATGACCTGTTGCAGTCCTTCACTCTTTATATGTATGATACAGGTGTATAGTGAACAGTCCTTAAATATGGTGACTGCCCATGTATTTGTGGCATGTTGCTATTGCTTTTATATAATTCTATGCATTTAAATGACATGATTGAGTTCTACAGTCAATAAACTATAACATTCAGGAACGCGTCATAATTATTTTATCTGAGAACATGGATGCAAATGCAACCTCGTTAATCCTATCGCATTGAGTTTATATCAGCAATATGGTCCGCATGTGACTATTATGGTATGTTTTTTTATAAAAAAAAACATTGAATGTACCTCATCGTGTTGCAGTTATTTGTGGGAAAATATGAGCATGTTGTGAATGATTATAAAACTCATGTGGGACCAAGTATATTATTGCTTATGGAAATAGTATTGAATCAAAGAGGTATTTTGATGACAAAGAACGGGTAGAAAGAGGATGATTTTGGAGACAAGAATAGGCATACTAAGGCATTAGTTTATGGTTCATTTCTGTACATAATTGTGTTTTTCTGCATTTTGGATGTATATAAATTTACAATATCAAACATATGTTTTTCCTAATGCCTCCAGTTGTCAGTGATTCTCAAAATATTCTCAAGGATAAGGACGGCAACAACAAACATTGACGTGTAGATGTGTGTACATCCTTTGAAGCTCTGTACACTGCAGATGTATTGCTGTGTACAATAAAGTGTTTCTAATATGGATGAAGATGTATTGGAGAGTGGATATATAATGAGGACATATGGATGATGTTGTTTTCCAACATATGTAGTGCACACTTGCACACATGCTCTATATGTGAAAACATTAAATAAATATATGACATACTGCTGGATTCAAACCCTTCACAGTATATAACAAAAAGCATACAGACAGAAGGATTATCTCAGTGCAACACATAGGAACCCAAAAATTTTGAAGTTTAACTGATACATTTGAAGGGACACTGACAGCAGAGTGAAGCCAGAAAAAATGTAGGCGCCAGTCTTCAACTCAGTATGGATAGGTGTAACACCCCATATGGTGTATATGACTTCTATAAGCCTAATATGTATGTTACACTAACTGTCTCACAATAGTACTATCAGCTGGTATTTCTATAGCATAACATGAACCATACTAATGCAGTTGAAATTAAAATCTACAGCTCTGCCATAAGATGTTAAATGTCATTTAATGTCAGGCAGCATTGCTGCATGATGCCAAATTCAGCACAAAAGTGGACAATGAATGGGTAAAGAGATTAAGAGAAAGGGATAAAGACATAGTACGAGATTTGCTTTATGGTCAAGTTCTGCACGTCTTCATGTTGTGTTGCTCTTCGGTTTGTCATCATAATTATTCAGGCAAGGTCTGTACAAGAGAGTGATAACAGCAGGGGGGGGAGAGATTAATGCAGCAACAGTAGGATAATGGTGTGTTAATAAAACTTGTAGACAGCACTTAGACACAAAACAGTCATACAAACCACTCAATAACATTTTGACATGCATCTGGATTCGTACCTTAACAGTATTCCAAAGCATTTCTACAGACCTGGGTATTATCTAACCGTACCACACTGGAATTCCTACCTCACAAAATTCAAATCTGTAAACAAACTGAAGCAGAAGAGAATGTATCAGTTTTCATTACACTTATGACAATTGTAAAATCTCATAATGCGTACATCACATATAATAAATATAAAAAGTAAAACATGATACAAAAGTAAAAACAAACAGAGATTGAGACAGTGATGGAGAAAGGCAAAGAATTCTGTATTTCACTGTCCATTTTTAACATCTTTGTGGTGTGTTGTTCTTATGTTTTCTTGATAAGTAACCTATCATACTATGTGCAAGTATTTTCAATAGGGAGCAAGCAGGGGTCAAAAAGTAGAAACATGGTTAAGACATAAGGAGGATAGTGGTGGGTTAATAAGATATGTAGACAACACTTTTACACATAATAGTAATATAAATAAAACATTACATATGACATGCATGTTTCTGGATTCAAACCTTTGAAACTATACCAAAAGCATTTTACAGACAAGTGAATTATGTCAACACACAACACAGGAAACTTTACTCCACAGCCTTAATTTTACTGGTTTGAAAAAACAGTCAGAAATTACTTAGGCAAGGAGAATGTAGCATCAGGCTTCATCACAGTAATGACAATTTTAACATAACATAAGGGCTTCATCACAGTAATGACAATTTTAACATAACATAAGGGCTTCATCACAGTAATGACAATTTTAACATAACATAAGGTGTGTATTACAGCCAGTGGCATAACAAATGATCCAGTACAGAACAGAGATGGGTTATGTTGAGCTATGTGTCATCATTTGCACATTTGTTATGAAGCCAGAAATTTTTGGGCAGCTTGCATTTGAACAATATTTGCAATTGAGACATCTTATATGGTATACATTTAACTCTGCAGCCTATTCAAGAGATGATTAGCCTGTCTGTACATACCACAGTAAGGCTAAGTACAGTACGAGGAAAGGGCACCCGAGCAATGTGGCTGAAGGCTGCCAAAAATGGCGTACTTCCATTTCCCTTAAGTTACAGCTGCTTCTCAATGCCAGGTATCATGCAAATGCTGAGGAAACAGACTAATAACATAGTAGAGGGTAGAAAGATAGAGCTGGGGAGAGGGATGCAGGGAACAAGTTGACTATGACATCAGTAGGATAATGGCAACTCAAAGCAATATGCAGGCCACTCCTACACATAAAATACTGTAATAAAAACAGCCAATAACAGTTTGACATATTTCAGTAGTAGAACCCTTGAAACCAAACAAAAATCAGTCTATAGATATGAGCATTACCTCAGCTCACCACAATGGAACCGCTAATTCATAATGTTAAAATCACACAGCTGAAGGAACAGTCACAAGTTATTAAAGCAGAAGGGCTTGTTATATTATTTTATTATTTCAATACATAAACAAATATGAGAAACAAATGCATATACCTTTTTCCATATCAGGATATGATGGGAAGGCATTAATGTGTCATAAACTCAGTCTAGCACAATACCGTGATATGACAAATAAGAACATTTACTGTACTATGCCATATCAGAGATATGTTTTCAAAGTTAATAATTGCATTTACAAAAGTCAAATTGTTAATGTCATGCAGTATTGCCATTAATACGTTCTAAATGTGATCCTGTAATAAAATCTAATGTCTGTTTCTGGGTATTGAACACACACTCACACACACACACACACACACACACACACACACACACACACACACACACACACACACACACACACACACACAATTTACAACCTATTGGAGCAGGCATGTAATCTTGATATAAACAATTAGGTATGCCTGCTCAAGGTGATATAGCGTGATGGACTGAAAATACTTCTCTGCCTTGCATTCAGTCCTAATGCCTACTTACCCATGCCTCTCTGAGATAACTGATCTCTCCTGATGTGCCTAATGGTTTTCTGCTATCTCTTCTATGCATAATGAATAACTGTTTTGGCTGGCTAATCAATGCAGTATAATGGACTGTTGATAGGTCACTATATTTATACAAGTCAGTGCATAGAATAACAGTGGCACTAGAGACAGCCTTGGCATCAGCCTCCAGCTGTCCAAAATCCTGGACTCTTGAACACCCCAACTTTGTGGTCTAAATGCCACACTATTATCACCTTCACCAGCCATGTTTGCAGAAGACAAGCTAGACATATGTGCCTGAATTGGCACTCATTGATCAGCTTTTGCACAAATCCATATGGCAAGACATACAGCCTTATCATCTGTATTTTCAAAATTGAAAGGACAATAATGACTTGGCAAACACATTCGCACTGATTACATCAAAAAGCATGGAAGGTATGAAATATGTCAGTGAGATTTGGCCATGTGTGATGCTCAACCTATTGACACATGTTCCAATATTAAACAATGGAATGTTTTATGGTATTTCTTATATTCATGGTTGGTTGGAGGAAAAATAGTATAATTTGTGACATATTTGTCTGTTAAGACTTATGCACTAGCAACATTGAATATTACCACCTGGGAATCGAACTCGTGAGAAAAAGATAGATACAATGTTAAACTTTGCTTATTAACTGTCACTTTCACATGAGAGCTTTTTATTTACATGGTAATTAGAGATATACTAATGTAAGAATGGATGTAGATATACTTACAAAAAGGCTATATGTGTGTGACTTTAACTAGTCAGGGGATTGCATTTCTATATTAAAGGCAGTATTTTTTGGTTGAAAATGCATTTCAGGTGCATGGAGTTGCATGACTTGAGCAATACATGTTAGGGTATGTTACATACATATTTTACAAGACATACTGTCCTAAATGCATACTTATGATATGTGATGAGTCTTAGTTATAAAAAACTGTTGTGGAGATCATATCAATACATGTGCATTCTAATTAAATATTATAATTGTTAAAAGAAAGTTCCACGGGGTATCGGAGTAACACAAAGCTGAAAGACTCAATAAAGATCCACCGAAGCCATAACAGTTTATTCCATATCAGAAAGACAGGTAAGCGCTTTCACCCAGTAGGACTTCATCAGACCATAAAAAACAATCAAGGCAACGTACATTTAAACCTAAAACAGCAGGAAATCAGCACTTAATTGATTCTTAAAGAAACATCCAAACAAACAAAACAGCACTTCATAAAAATAGTGATGACAAAGTGTATTTATAACATAAATACATATAAACACACATATAAATACATATCCATATCTATAACAAATTTTGAAATGAAATAAAATAAAGTAAAAATAAAAATAAAAAGGACTATCGAGTCCTTAGCCCTCTGGATTTCAAAATGGGTTTAAGGGGCACCTTATCATTGAGCCCAGGATATTGGTCAGCTCTACGTGTAATTATCCATCTGGTTTCCCGGGTCTCAGTTATATTCCTAATGTCACCTCCCCGTGGACTAGGATAGACCACCTCAATAACCATAAACGTAAACCTGTGTCTCTCATCAGTATCTAGAACATGCTTGGCGAGAACAGAAAGGGGACACATGGAGAATCACAGGATGTGATTCTTGACACAATATATAATTAATAATGACTTAAAGGTTAAAATTAAACATATTACTGTCATGATGAATAAATGTGAGATATGGAGAGTTTCTTGAGTATATATAACACATATGTCTACATTACTCATGTTACTGCTTTTGTGCTCACACTTTACAAAATACCACACATCACATCATCCATATCACATATTGTTATGAATTATCAGAAGAGGTGAGTTTTCAGCAACAACATGATTGTAAAAGCAATTTACATGGACTTAAGGTAAGATTTTTGTCAGTTATCACACAGACTTTGCCTGCTCACTTCATGATAACATTTTTGTTTCAATATTTATTCTGAACCCAGTTAGAAAAATTCTGTAAACTAATTTTGAACCCTGCATTCTGTGGTCTATTTCTCTAAGATCAATTCACCTAAACCTTGCGCCACAAAGATAGGTAGTTGACAGGTGAAATTTCTTCACTCAGACTATTCAGAGTGCTGACAGAAGCACACTGGCACCAGTCTCTAATGTGCTACTGATGGTATTTCAAATTAAATTTGTCAGTTTTTAGCTTAGAAAGTGAACTGTCATTCATTGCTAGTAACTGCTGCCAGTCATGAGTGTGCAGTGCCAAATGGCATAGGATGCAAAGGATGAAGATGAAGAAGAAGAAGAAAAAAAAGAAAAAATTATGACAAAAGTAGTTAAAATGTACATGTCTGATGTTTCCTCAATTTTGTTGTCTTGTAACATGAACTCATTCTCATTAAACATCACTAAGTACACACAAACAGCACAGTGTGTGGTTTAAACTATCAAGCCAGGGCATTAAAAACACAATTTCAGATTATTATCACTAATTGCCAGAGACATATACTAGGAAAAAGAAAAGTAGATAACATATACTCAGGATATGACATTATATCAATTCACATTAAAGGTGCAACATAAGCAAGTTCGGAAAATTGTCCTTTGTAATTTGTCAATAGATGTGTGGATGACTGGGCATCAGCAACAATTAAGCTAATATTTACTCCCCACAATATTAAACAAATATTTGCAACACTTCAGCTTTTTCTTATTATTATTATTTGAGCATCTTCCCCTTATCTATGCTTTTCCAACAAAAATGTAATTGTATTTCCATTGATTTTGATATCTGTTTCAGTGAGTAATGTACTTCTTTAGAATTGCAAACAACTTTTATCTCAGAGGCAAAAAGTGTTCAAAGATAAATATTAGGCTACTGGTCTGTAGACTGTTGGAAGCCTAGCCAATAATCAGAGGTCAGAATCAAACCCTGTTCTTTGCATCTGTGAGGTAAAGCCCTTAACCATTATGCCAACATCTCACACTGGGAATATGAACATAATTGCAGTGTTAGGGTGTGTGCACACAATCATGTAGTTGTTTACACCATATTTTCATGCACTGCACTTAGTGCAGCTTGTGTAATTTATGAATGCTAATGAGGTCACACCTCCATACCTCTCGGCTGTCCAGATTTTTGCAGAATGTCCAGATTTTTGCCTCATATTTTTGGTCTGTTCCTCATTAAATTTGTGGGTTTTCTGGCATTTTACTGGGATCATCTCAGGACTGAAGTCACTAAATAATGACATACACTTGACCTTCAGACTTCAGATCCTTCAGAAAATGCATGTTAACAGAAAACATGTAACTCCAGCAACTTTCTAAGATTATAAAAGCAATATTTATAATCTTTCCATATTTTTGGACCTTTGCCCCCCCCCTTCCATTTTGTCAGGATTTGTCCAGATTTCTTGCACTAAGAGGTTGACAGGTATGCACACCTTATTTGCATATTCACAGTGCTCAGTGGGCTGAACTTGCACTATAGAATGCTATCTGTGTAGGTAAGGAACTTGTATCATAGTAAGGGAGACTGTTTGGATTTAGAAAGCTTCACACTTTTTTTGTCTAGCAGTTGGTTTAGAGGATTAAGTAACTGTTAATGAACTGTTTCCTGTGGTCTAGTGGTGCAAGGTTTGATTCCCTCAGTTTCCATTGCCTAGCTGTGTGTCTATGAACAAATAATTTAACCAAAAACACCACTTCCAGCCCAAGTCTGAAAAAGGTCCACAGAGATCAGTGCTCTATCCTGGAAGACAAATACAAATAAATAAAAAATAAATACTGCTAACTGACTGTCAAAACTTGTTTCTAGTTTAACACCTGACTTGCCGCAAGGGTATGTTGCTGTTTTTTCTTTTGCAAACTAATTTATTTTAAGATTATGTATGCATTATATTTCACAACCACCATTTGTTTACTGTCTGCATTGTTTATCCATTGCTGTCGGCATAGCCATGTACATCAGTTGTCTATTTGCATTAAAAATGTTTGGAAGAATTTAACCTGTCATTATGGAATTTGTTAAATGGAAAATATGAACAGTTATTGCAGAAGAGTGACTTACTAGCAATCACAGGGTTTTATATTTGTAGCCCAACAAATATGTTAAACCTATGATATATATCAGCCTGAACATGACACCAATGGATATCCAATAACATTTTTTATCCATTTTTACTTGAAAAGTGTAAATTCTTTTTGTAAATGCCTTCAGTATAATACAGAATTACATGCCTGAGGTAATCTTTCATACTTGTACTTTTGGTTTTCATTTGCTTTCTTTCTTTTTGGAAAGGGTTCTATATTAATTTGTGTTTACTTATAGGGAGCCTTATTTTTTTGGGGCTGCATACATTCATACATATTTATTTTGTTAAAAATTGGTTGTTGCTTAATTTCTTTTTTTTTGTCCTTTTATGTTTCTTCCCCTACAGGGTATGGCACACAAAACATCTGGACCCTGCAAACCACCGTACACTAACACAAAGAAAGTAGGTATCATTCAAGCACTATGGTGACATGGCTAATTCCAGGAGGTTAGAAAGAACTGGGAAAAGAGACTGAATAAACAATTCACAAAGATACAATGGGAGGATAAATGTATGTCTCCCGAATATACAACAGAATCTAGAAAATGTAGGATTTTTGTCTGGAAATATTTACATAGATATTTTATACCCCATGAAGACTCCAGAGAATTTTTCCTCAGGCAGACAGTAAGTGTTGGAGATCTAAAAGGGAAGAAAGAGCTAACTGGGAACATATTTTTTGAGAGTGCAGTGAGTTGGTGGACTTTAAGGATTCTCTGCAGGATGCACTGTCAGAGATGCCGGGTGGGCAAATGGGTCTGGTGAAGGAGATGATTTTTTTGAGCTATGATAGAGAATCAGAATTGCCTAGATATGGTAAGGCCTTGCTGTATCTAATAATGGTGGCTGTCAAAAAAGTAATTACTAGAAAATGGAAATCAAAATGTAAACCAACTATACTGGAAGTAGTGAATATAGTAACAGAGATAAAACAACTGGAATGGAGATCTTTAGAAAATTGTAGGAGCAAACTACATAGGAAAAAAATGGGAATTGTCGGAACAATACATACAAGGGAGAAATGAAGTCTAAAAGGCGGTAGGACTTTAATGAGCTATGTAATGTTTGAGTGAGAATGATTGGGTAGATTATAAGTGATGTAGAATTTTTGCAACTGGGAGTGTGTCCATATGGTTTGTGATGTAAAATGCTTGCAGTTAGAATTGTGTTGGTGTGGTTTGTTTTCATTTATATAAATGTATGATTGCTGATTCCCTGTGTAGTAAGTATTGGTTTAATTAATATATTTCTTGTTTGAAAAAAAAAAGAAGGCAGGAACTGAATAATTTATGTAATATCGCTTAGGTTATAATATGTATATACCAATATATGTGAAGTATAATATTTGCTATGTTAATATATTGATTGTTTTTATATGAATGTACATTTGCCTATGTCACAAATGATAATGCAATAAAGATGTTTGAAAAAAAATAAGGTAAAGTATATATATAAAAAAAAGAATGAAGCAGAGGTGACAAGTCCTCCCATGACATTATATTTGTGCAAAAGATGCTACCACTGATTTTTCCACTGTTGGCTTATGACAATGGTCATCTGAAATGCCTGATGCACAGTATTGGGAAAAATGCATAGCTGTATTAAACATCAGATGTTAAGTTATCAATCTCGCCTTCATTCTTGCTGGATGGGTTCGGAGCCGATCCTCGGCTCCGACTCGGCACTTGCTAAGCTCGAGAGTCACTTTTACCAGCTCGAGGCAGCCCCATATCCCATGATGCAAGGCGGTAAGTACCCAGATCTCGTTTGCCGCTTCGCTGATGAGGTCCTCCTTTTACCAGCTCCTGGTAAGTGATTTATACACTACTACTTTTGCCCCTTTTTCAGCTTAAAGTTAATTTTTAACTTAAATTTTATATTTTTAGACTAGTTTTAGTCCCTTTCTGACTAAAATTCCCTCTCTCCAAAAGGTTTTTAGTCAGGCCTTCTCCCATTCCACCCCCCCCCCCCCTTGTTAGGGTGTGTGTGTGTTTGTGAGGGAATAGTTTTTTTCCCTTTTTCTTGGGATTGTATATTTTCTTGGACAGGTGTTGTGTGTGTGTGAGTTTTTGCACCATGTCTAAAGAAAGGGTCTCAGGCTTTAAGAAGTGTGACTCGTGCTGTCAGAAGATGTCTCTGACAGACGGTCACACTTCTTGCTTATACTGCCTAGGACCTCTCCACCTGCAGGACTCCTGTGCGATTTGTCATTCTTTTAGCCAGAGAGTCCTGCAGGAAATTAGAAATAAGCTTATTTTGAGGGGCCTTCTTAAGCCAGAGGGCTCTCCGGCTAAGTCAGCTCCATCTAAGACTTCTAAGTCTTCCAAGGCCCAGGCTTCTGTGTCCAAGCCTGCGGCCTCGCTCGACTCTTTCAGAGTCAAGATCGGCTCGGCTGGAGCCGATTCTGGCATAACCTTCGCACCGATGGCTATCGGTGCGATTCTGGTTCGACCACTTGTGTCGGCTCGATCGGTTCCGATCACCATGTGGCTCAGGCGGTGTCGGCGCCGATCAGCTCCGACACCCTTACTTTTATGTCTGTATCGGCTCCGCCGGAGCCGATGCATTGAAACTTTCTGTCGGTGCGAAAGTTGTCGGCTCCGACAGCTTCAAGTTTCTTCGGCTCCGATGGTTCCTTCGAGGAAGAGGTCTAGGTCCCTTCCTTGGGCCGATACTCGGCTCGGCTTCCTCTCCTCTCGAACGGAGCCATCGGAGCCGATCATCCAGGTCATCCAGGCTTTCTGACCATGATTTAGAGAGTGGTCAGTAGATTATTAAAATCACAGGCACTGGCCCAAATGCTACATAGTCCGTCTCAACAGATGACTATTAGTCCACACCCATTGCAGTTCCTCCTTCGACTCTACCACAGAGTTTGGAGTTGGAGTCTTGGGAATGGTTTCTGCTACGGCTGAGGACAGATACCCCTTCTGCTCCTTCAGCCTCTACTCTTATCTCCTCTTGAGACCTTCCTTAGAGGGATTCGTGGTCGGGCTTCCTGGTCTCCTCCGAGGGGTGAGTGGCATCAGACCCTTGTCCGACCCACTCTTCCCCTTGGAGCCTCGGCCTTGGTGAGCTCGGCTCCGACATCTGCCTCGGAGCCTTCCTTTTCGGTGGGTCCTGGAGTTCCTGGTTCTTGAACGGGTTCTCTCGGACCTCCTGGGAGGAGCCTTTGAGGTGATGAAGAGTGTGCTGGCCACTGGACTCAGCCAGCAGTCTGTTCCCTTAGCTCCTCCCTCTATGGTGCCTGTTGACATCTCTGCCACTTCTCTTGCTCCCGGACCCAGAGATCCTCCGCCTCAGGTTTCCCCACTGAGAAGAACCCCCTCTTCCGAGGATTCTCCTGATCTGTCAGGAGATCCTCCGCGAAAGAGGACCTGTAAGAGAAAACATGTAGACTCCCCCGAGTCTATCACTTCAGATACTGACTTAGAGGATTCAGAGGGATCCCCAAGATCCCCCTCTGAGGATGTCTCCTTTTCAGACATCCTAGAACTCCTTAGACAGAGGGGAAACTGGCCCACCAATAATCCCTCTGAGGATGAGTCAGTATACCTGGAGGCGTTTGGATCTCGGCCCTCCACCTCCTGGGTGTCTCCGCCTTTCGACCCCCTTATGCAGGTTATTGCTCGAAAGGCGTGGGCTGCTCCTGACTCTGTAGAGCCAGTCCCTAGGAGGCCTTCTAAATTTATTACTGCCCCGTCGGACAAGCAATTCCTCACAAAAGGTGTCCCTGCTGATGCCATGGTGGTGGCGGCTGCCACTAAGAAGGAACTTGCAGATCCTTCCGTACCTGTCCATCCTCCTAATAAGGACTCTAGGACCATGGATAGATATGGTAAGTGGATGTTCTCTTCAGCGACCTTTGCTATCGTTAAGCTGAACTACCTATGTCACTTCACCAGACTCCAGAGGGATATCCTTAAGGAGCTAGGTGAAGTAGTACAGGATCCTACAGCTGCAGGGGCTCAAGAAAAAATTGCTTCGCAGCTAGGAACCCTTAATTCTATTGCTAACTCCTCCATGCGACTGATATCATATGCTGCTGATGGAGCGAGTAGGGCCGCAGGTACAGGTGTGGCTCTTAGGCGCCAAGCCTGGATGCGGCTCTGTAATTTTGCAGATCCCTTTAAAGCGTCCTTCACAAACTCTCCCTTTGATGGGTCAGCTTTGTTTGGCCCTCAAGTGAAGGAAACGTTGACCAGGTGTGAGCAGGACGGCAAGACTCTTTCTGCGTGAGGGGTCCGTTTTCCACCCCTTCTAGACCTTACCCCAAAGGACAGAAGGGTGGCAAAATGTGGTTCATAAATCCCAAGGAGTCACACAGGATTCACGTGGTCAGTTTACCCCTAGAGGCAGAGGGGTAACAATAACAGAGCCGCTCTAGAGGCAGAGGGGTCCACAAAACCAGGGAAGCAGAGAGCCTCTCTCTGACAAGCCCTTTCAGCATCCCTGAGGTGTTGCCCGGCTGTCCATCCTTGGAGGCAGTTGGGGGAAGACTATCGCTGTACCCAGAAGCCTGGCGTTCCCTCACTCAAGACAGATGGGTACAGTCGATCATATCCAAGGGTTACAAAATTCCTTTCGAGGAATGTCCTTTCTATCACTCAAATTCCCTTCCAGATGTACCACCCGGTCTAAGGGAAATTGCAGAGTTAGAAGTCTTAAAACTACTGCAAAAAAGAGCCACTCAGCCAGTTACAACAGATCATTCAGAGCCCAGAATCTACTCAAGGTTCTTTTTGGTCCCCAAAAAGACGGGAGACTGGAGACCAATATTGGATCTCAGCAGACTCAACAAGTCTGTGAAGAAGACAAGATTCCGAATGGTCACTCTTCAGTCAATTCTGCCCTTCTTACAGAAGGACAACTGGATGTGCTCAATAGATCTTCAGGATGCGTACTATCACATAAAAATTCACAGACGCTCCAGGAGATTCCTCCGCTTTTGGCTGGGGTCCAGTCATTTCCAGTTCAGAGCCCTGCCCTTTGGTCTCACTACAGCCCCACAGAGTGTTCACCAAATGTATGGCAGTGGTCACGGCTCACCTGAGACATTAAGGATTGCAGGTGTTTCCGTATCTCGATGACTGGCTCCTGTCAGCCACCACCAGGCATCAGCTTGTTCAAGCCAGGGATTACACAATAAATCTTTGTTCTCAATTGGGCATCTCAATCAACTCCGAAAAATCATCCTTATTGCCCTGCCAGTCTATTACTTTCAAAGGCGCAAACTTAAACACTGTTCGGATGTCAGCTACCCTTACAGATCAAAGAATCTCAGACATTCAAAGTCACGTCAGGATCATTCTAGCCAACAAGAAGGTACAGGCCAGAATGGTTCTAAAGGTGTTAGGCCTCATGGCTGCGCCATTACCCTTCTTCCTGGCTCGCTTCTATATGCGCCTTCTTCAATGGATGTTGTTCACTCAGTGGTCTTACCAACAACTTCCAATGCGTCACCAAATACTGGTGACACAGATTTGTAAGAATCATCTTGCTTGGTGGATCACTTCTCCCAGATTCACCAAGGCAGACACTTTGTACCCCATCCCGGTAGCCACTGTCACTACGGATGCCTCCTGATCGGGTGGGGGTCATTATCAGGGCAGGATGGTTCATGGGGCGTGGCAACCTTTCGAATACCACCTGCACATAAATGTCCTGAGATGAGAGCAGTGCTTTTAACGTTGCAAGCCCTCAATGACTTTCTTCCCGTAGGGACAATTGCAGTCCACACAGACAACATGTCTGTAGTTTGGTATATCAACAAACAGGGCGGAACCAAGTCCTACCCCTTGTGTCGAGAAGCGCTCAGACTTTGGCAATGGGCGATCTCCTCTCATCGGTTTCTGGTAGCAACGCACATCCCTGGGAAAACCAACATTTTAGCGGACAGATTGAGCAGAGCTATTCTCATGCCTCACCGGTGGTCTCTCAAACAATCTATAGTGGAAGAGATTTTTCTGGAATGGGGTCGCCCATGTTGTGATCTTTTTGCTACTCCCCAAAACAGCAAATGCCCAGACTTCTTCTCTCTCTTCCCACTGCCAGGCCATCCCCCCAGAGACGCTCTGACCCAGGATTGGCCCCAGGGACTTCTTTATGCTTTTCCTCCATTTCCTCTGATCCCTCAAGTTATCCAGAAAGCTACCGTTTTGAGAGCCAAATTGATTCTCATTGCTCCTTATTGGCCTCGACAAATTTGGTTTCCGTTCCTCCATCATCACCTTTTGGTGCAGCCGTGGCATCTGGACCCAGTGCCAGATCTTCTGATTCACCAATCCGGTCAGCAGGTCTATCCCTTCTCTCAACCTCACAGCATGGTTGCTCCACTTCCTTCCTTAGCCAGGCTTCCTATGATCTCTAACCCTGTTAGAGACATCCTAGTAGCTTCCTTAAAATCCTCTACCAGGAGGATTTATACAAGCAAATGGAAACGTTTCTCTTATTGGGCTAAAGCCAAGAATATTGATCCCTTCACTGCTCCAGTTCAAGCAGTTTTGGATTTTTTAGCGGAGATTTTTCACGCGGGCTCCTCTTCTTCCACAGTTAGAGTTCAGTTGGCTGCTATCTCGAACTTTCATGTCGGGTTCACAGATCACAACATTATGTCCCACAGGCTTTGTAGAGCCTTCTTGAAAGGAATTTTCCTCCTGAAGCCTCCAGTCAGGAGTCCTCCTCCTCAATGGGACTTAAATTTAGTGCTGACATCCTTGATTCTTCCCCCCTTCGAGCCAGCTGTTTCTTGTTCCCTGAAATTTCTTTCATGGAAAACTTTATTCCTGGTTGCTATTACATCGGCTAGGAGGGTGTCTGAACTTCATGCTCTATCTGTTCGCCCCCCCTATTTGGTCTTCCACAAAGACAGAGTATCATTGAGAACTAATCCGACCTTTTTGCCTAAGGTCGCCTCAAAGAATAATTTGAATCAAGCCATTGATCTCCCTGTATTTTTTCCAAACTATTCAAACAGATCGGAACAAAAATTACATTATCTTGATGTCCACCGCTAACTCAGATATTATTTGGACAGAACAAAACAATTCAGGAAATCTGATCAACTCTTTGTTTCCTATGCTGATAACAAGAAAGGCCTTCCTGTCTCAAAAGTGACCTTATCTAGATGGCTTTCTTCTGTCATCTCTGAAATTTATCGGCTCAGGGGAAAACAGCTGTGCTCAAAACCTAAAGCACATTCAACCAGAAGCTTAGCTACTTCTACAGCCTTTCAAGCTAGACTTCCTTTAGACACTATTTGTGCAGCGGCCACTTGGGCCACTCCTCACATTTGTTTCATTACAAATTGGATTTGGCCTCCAGGGACAGAGCCAGTTTTGGCTCTACTGTCCTCAAGAGTCTGTTCCATTGAGCCACCCAGGATAGAGGTGCTAGGGACGCGGTCCCATCAAGCAAGAATGAAGGCGAAATTGACAACTTAACATTGAGAAGTTATGTACCTACCATAACGTTCCATGTTAGTTGTCTTCTCTCGCCTTCTTTCTTGCGACCCTCCCTCCTTCCCCCAGGCCTGGACAGACCTTTCTCTACAAAGAACTATAGTTCTGAAGACCATACAGAGCTGGTCCTTCTACCATCCTGCAGGTTTTTTTCTTTTCTTCTTTCTTCCTTTGGGAAGTTTTTATGCTAGGTGCTATTGCCCTTTTGTCATCAAACGAGATCTGGGTACTTACCACCTTGCATCATGGGATATGGGGCTGCCTCGCGCTGGTAAAAGTGACTCTCGAGCTTAGCAAGTGCCGAGTCAGAGCCGAGGATCGGCTCCGAACCCATTAAGCAAGAAAGAAGGTGAGAGAAGACAACTAACATGGAAAGTTATGGTAGGTACATAACTTCTCATTATAACCTATTACTGACATCACTGTACACCTGAGATGTTTCATATTTGAGACATATAAATACTTGCATATGAGAATAATCGGTTGTACACCTCATTTTAATTCAGGTTCCATATTTACCTTGTTAATACTGCAGCTACAAGATATGTCCTTGCGGGTTGTCTTTGTCTGATGCTAACGATACATGATCATTGCATGGTTAAGTAAAGGTTGTGAACTTTTGTATGCATCAGTTTCATTTAATCTATGCATGTGTTTAGGATCTTCACATAGGTAGTAAGTCTGTGTGTGCTATCCTCTGTCTCTTTGCCAGAGCCATCGCATATTGTGCCTGCATACATCTGTCAACAGCATCTGCAACTGGTTGTTCTCCCTCAGACTCCTCATCTGTATCTGGTGGAGCTTCTGGTTCTGCCTGTGGTCCTGGAAACGGTAGTACTGCCATTTGTTATTCTTGTTGAAGCTGCTTCCTGAGAATTATATTGTGCAACATGGCACAAACTATGAGTATTTGGGCACATTGTACTGCAGGGCACCTCCTGATGTGTCTACACAACGTAATCTTGATTTGAGTAAGCTAAATACACATTCCATGACATTCCTATTTTGATCATGGACATTGTTGTATCCTTGCTAAGTGGGGTTGTGTGAGTTTCTCATGGGTGTCATGAGCCAAGGTTTCAGTGCATAACCTGCATTCTTCACTAGATGCCCTTCTAGAAAGTCACCCCTAGCAAACCTTATGTTCGGCTCATAGTTGTGCCAAATGTGTGCGTCATGAAAACTTCCTGGGTTACCTGCACAGACATTGTAGATGATCCCTTGGGTATTTCAGGCAACCTGGCTATTTATAGAGTAGTATCCTTTCCTATTAATGTTCCTCATTCCTATTCACTGAGTGGGGCTCTAACTTCCATGTGAGTACAATGTATGGCCCCCAGTACTTCAAGGAAGTGTAATATTGCATAAAATTCTCGCATGCTTGTTGCTCCATCCACTGGGGTACGTGGGAAACAGATATGCTCCCTTGCATGTAGTATAATTGCATTTATAAACTGATTTAATATTCTGGAAGCTGAGTCCTGTGACATCTGTAATATGTCCCCTATGGGTCTCTGGAAAGTACCTGTAGCTCATATACATAATGCTATACATACTTTGTTTCCATAGGGATGGGCTGTTTGCAATTTCTCCAGGACCTCAGGTGAGTGTGGCAAAGGTTGAATATTTCTTCTAATGTTTTCTAGTCTAACCTGTATTGCTCCACAATTTCTGTGCCATGCAGTCCTTGATAGGTCAAATGGGGTCTAGACACCTTTCTTCTCAGCCAAAGTCTGGCAGCAGCAATATCACCTTGATTTAAAGTCTCTCCACATACAGGTTAATGATGGCAGCAGCAATCCATAGCATTTTTTTCTAAGTGTAATTGTACCTGCATTCCTAGGAGTTTTGGATTTCAGGGCAAAAGGAAGCACTGAGTGTACACAATTACTTTATACATTCATGAATGGCTCCACCATGCTGGATTGGTTAATTAGCATATAATTCAATATTTAAGTGCAGAGCTGTTTAATGTATATGAAAT